>NC_064856.1:3692637-3845137 GCF_024139225.1 Suncus etruscus | reverse complement strand
TACTGGCCCATTTTTGATGACCGGCATCCCATATGGTCCCCTGAACCTGACAGGAGCAATTTCTGAGCACAGAGCCAGGAGTAACTCCTTAGCACCACCAGGTGTGGCTAAAAAGAAAAAAGTAAGGCATAGGGAAATATATTACATGGAGAAATTTTACAATAAAGCTCTTGTCTTGCACTCTACCTACCTGGGGTCAATGCCCAGCATCACATATGGTCTCTCGAGCTCTGCCAGGAGTAATTCTGGAATACAGAGCCAGTAATAATTTCTGAGAATCTTCAAGTGTGGCCCTAAAACAAACAAAAGATGTTATAACTTAGATACACAGTGGAATACTAGGTAGCCACAAGGAAATATAAAATAATGTATTTTGCTGCAACTTGAATGGAACTGTAGGGTAACAAGATAAATAAGTCAGAAATGAAAAAACACTAACTAGCTTCACTTAGCTCTAGAATGTAGAGTAGCAATATAAGAAAAGTGAAAGTAGCATTGAGAACAAACACTTGTTTCTAGATTATAGAAAGAGAATTTGAGGACTTGGTGGGAGGACACTGGAGGTATAGTGGGGGAATTACTCATGGGCCTTAGGCACTTGAGTGGTTTAGTGGTGAGGTAGGTGTATACAGTAAAACCTAAGGGCCACTACTACTGTAAACCTGTGTTCAAAAGAATAATAATATGTAAAATGAGTTTGGGAAGATTTGGGGGTAAGGGCCACTACTACTGTAAACCTGTGTTCAAAAGAATAATAATATGTAAAATGAGTTTGGGAAGATTTGGGGGATGGACAGGAGGACTGTTAACCCTGGGAGTTCCTAATTGGAAAAGTGTACTCCAAATCATGGTACCCAAATAAAAAATATTAAAGAAAAAGAAAGGAGTCAGGAGTCAGTTTCTCTGGAATTAAATTTCACTTGCCATTTCTTTGTAAGTTTGCTGGATTCTACTTCAAGCTGTTTTATGTAAAAATGGCTTCTGATGTCCTATCAAAGTTATTGACATTTTATTGTATAAATTGCACTTGATGCAAATAATTTCCATTTTTCTTTTTAAAATATTTTTAATTTAATTGTTATGTCACAGGTTAATAAAGTGTGGATGCATGGTCTTGATGCACACCGTTACAATAGTTATAATAGTTCACCACCACAACAGTACAGAGGAAACTCCATCACTGTTTTCGTGTTACTTTTAGCCCATCTTTCATTCCCTTCCTACTCAAAATCCACAACCAGCTTTTATGATCTTAGTTTTATAACCCAAAAAGGTTTGCATAAATTCATACTATTATCTTTTTTGGCCACACCCATTTAATGCTCAGGGGTTACTCCTGGCTAAGTGCTCAGAAATAACCCCTGGCTTGGGGGGACCATATGGGACTTGGGGGATCGAACTGCTGTCTTTCCTTGGCTAGAACTTGTAACACAGACACCTTACCTCTAGCGCCACCTCGCCGGCCCCTCATACTAGTATCTTTTATCTTTCTGTTTTTATTTCATTTATTAAAGTTATGAACTTTATTTTATTTTTATATTTTCAATTTTATTTTAATTTTACAGAAGTAGCATGCAATAAATTCAGATTATATTAGGTTGACCATAAACAGTCTAATTCTATTCTTCACTATAGCATTGAGAATCTATTTTTATTAATCTATTTTAAGAAATATTTAATTTAATTTTTAAATAATATTTAGTATAATATATTGATATAATATTAATTAATAAATATTAAATTATTAAAAATAAATTATTAAAACATTAAGATTAATATTTGATATATCTTATTATATTTGATATTTTTAATTTAATCACTATGAGATGCAGTTATAAAGTTGTTTATGATAGAGTTTCAGTTATATAATTTTCCAGCACCCATCCCTTCACCAGTGCACATTTCTTACCACCAGTGAGTCCAGTCTCTTTCCTGATGATTCCCGGCTGCCTCTATGGCAGATATATTTCTTTTCTTTCTTTCTCTTTCCCTTTTTCCTTTTAGAAATTGTTATTTGCAATATTGATGGGGTATCATGCATACAACTTTACCTGCATTCAGCACCAGTTTCTTGTCTAGAGTGATCATTTGCAACAATATTGTCATAATGATCCCTACTCTACCCTACCTGCACTTGCCCTCTCTTTGTGGCAAGCTTCCTACAATGGACTAGACTTCCTGGCACTTGTCTCTATTTTCTTACGGTTTTACCACGCTAAGTTTTATTTTAATATCCTATAAAAAGTGTGATCATTTTATGTCTATCCCTCTCTTTTGGATGCATTTTACTCAGCTATGAATAATACTTTCCATATCCAGTCATGCTTTAAAAAAATTTCATGACTTCTTTTTCCTACTTGCTGTGTAGTATTCCACTGTATAGACGTACCATTGTTTCTTTGTTCACTGATCTGTTCTCCAGCATTCGGGTTGTTTCCGAGTTCTTGCTATTTTGAATAATGCTTCAATGAATAAAAGTATACAGATACTTTTTCTGCACTGTGTTTTCAGGTCCCTGAGAATATTCTCAGAAGTTGTATTGCTGGATAAGATGATTTGGAAGTTCATTTTCTAACTTTTTGAGGAATGGCCATATTGTTTTCCAAAAAGGTCAGACCAGTGGTCATTTAAAATAGCAGTGAATGAGAGTCCCTTTCTCCCTGCATCCACATCAGCACTAGTTGTTCTTGTACGAGTTGCTGTGGTGTGAGATGATATATTATTGTTGTTTGGATTTGCATCTCCTTGATGATTAGCAATAGGGAGCATTTTATGTGTCTTTTGAAAAATATGCAGGGCCAGTGCCTGATATTAAAATATTAGCCTTTTAGTAATCCAACTTTGGTACCCTACACTGCAGCATGTTTCCCTAAGTATCACCAAGAATCCCCAAAGTCAGGTAAGAGTCCATAATTAAACCCTAAATAAGCTCTGCACAAGCACCAAGAATAACTGTGATCCCAGTCAAGAAATGAGAGCTAAATATCTTTGGTATTCTCTCTCTCTCTCTCTCTCTCTCTCTCTCTCTCTCTCTCTCTCTCTCTCTCTCTCTCTCTCTCTCTCTCTCTTGCTCTCTCTCTCTTGCTCTCTCTCTCTTGCTCTCTCTCTCTCAAACACACACACACACGAGTGAAATAATGACACAATAGTCTAGAAGATGGGATAAGTGTTAAGATATATGACTTGAATGAAGACAATCCTATTTTAATCAAAGCATTGAATCACTGAAACAGTCCAGTGTTTGAGGCCTTGCCACCACAAGAGTATACTAAACAGAAAAACTACATCCTAAGGCCCTCACAGCCATATTGGCCACGAACTGCCAGAATGAGACTTGGGTCCTTTAAACACAAATTGGAGGTTAAAGAAATAAACAAAAATAAATAATGTAAAATATACAACCACTAAAAGAAATTTTATCTCATAAAAACCCTGTTTGCTTGGCAGAGTTTAGGGAGAAACAATCCTAAAATTAGCATTTAAACACCAATCTGTGACATTAAAGTTAGCCACAAATCCCCATTCAAAATGTCTAAATAGGATTATATATTGAGAACATTCACTGATTTTTTTAAGAGTTCAAAATTAAACTATTTTTATTATGCGTTCTTTCTACTTTGATAAACTAGTAGATATGTGCTCTGGGAAAGTTGCCTCTTAATACAGTAAACAACACTCATTCACCAGCCAAAAGCTTGTATGGTAGCCAGATGTAATAGAGCCCAAATATAAAGGCAGACATAACTACCACAACCAATTTTTTCATTTGTTTTACAATGTACAGATGGTATTTCCAGAAATGTAGTTGGATCTCAAAAACTATATTATTTAGGAAACTCCATGTCATATGGAGAAAAGTCCATAAACAAATTATTCATGGCAGTTCCCTCTTTTCTCTCTTCTTCTCTGCCTTATCTGTGTTATGTATGTGTATATGTTGGTAACATTTATAAAAGATGTTTATCTGCATATAAAATTTCATGTGAATCAAAATATTTAGAGGAACAGAAAAATATTCACTTAAATGAGTAAGTATTAGAGAGGTTAAGACAGTTGGGGAATGCAAAGTTTAGGGAAAACAAACAGAGTAAAGTTTTCAAAAAATAATATACCCAAAAATAATACAAGTATTTTATCAAAATAAAAACGTTTATGTAAAATTTTATAATATTAGTTTTGGTCCAAGACTACAATTAAATGAGAAGCATTAGGAAAAGAAATTAGAATTCAGGGAGAACTTTCTATTTATATTTAATACTATTAAAGTCTTTTATTCCCCCCTTGCCTCCAAGAATGGTCACATCTAAACCTACTTCAAAGAAATTATACAACCATTCATATTGACTCTAATTTCTAAAAATGCTGACTCAACTCAAGGCAATTTATTTTTTTATTTTTTAATAATTTTTATTGTGATCAATGTGAATTACAAATATTTCACAGCAATATTTAAAGTACATAGTGACATTGAACCAGGGGTATTCCTACCGCCAGCGTTGTCCTCCCTCCAACTCTGTTCCCATCACCCCTTTTTGTGCCCCCTAAACTGCTAGTATAACTCGTCCCCTCTGTGTATAGCTTGTTGAAGACTGGGTATCAATTTTATTGTTGTTGACTTTGGGTTTGGTGTTTAAGTCTGATTACTTTTTATTTCTACTCAATGTTCATATGACTGATTCTGGTACTATTCATTTTCCCCCTCGATTTATGAGGTAAAACGAGATGATTCAGTTTATGTGGTTCTGTTTGAAAATAATAAAATAAGAAAATGAAAAAAGGAAAAAAACAAAAAACAAAATATAAAAAACAAAACCAACAATTAAAAAACAAGGAGGAGTTCATCTACAGGCTATAAATATCAATTTACAAAGCAGAAAGGGAAAAAGTGAAGAAAATCATACCCCAAAAAGAGACAAAAAAATCAACAACAACGACCAAATAGACAAAACACAAAAAGAACAAAAATCAAAAAGACCAAAACCAGCAACTACAGAAAAGCACTGTAGCAACAAATACAACAACTCAACAATAACCATGAGACCAAAAGAAACAAAAAAAAAAAAAAAGAAAGAAAGAAAGAGAAAAGAAAAAAGGAAGGAAGGCTAATGTGGCAAGGTCTTTTGTTGTTGGTTTTGTTTTGTTTTGTTTTGTTTTGTTTTACATAGGCACAGTAAATATTGGGAAATTAGAAAGGGATGTCCCTTGGCCTAAAAGATACAGGCTTTCTCTGCCCTTGAAGCATACTGTCATGGGAATAACTACAGGTTCCATGCAAAAACCAAGACCACCAATTACAGAAGACTGATTACAATAACAGTGATGGAATAGAAATGCTAGAACTGTAAAGAAAGATGCTATCCTAGGCTTCATCCTATGACTTGGACAAATACCAAGATCTCTAGATAGAGGCCTGATTCTATCATCCAATACTGAACAGAAAGTTTCCTGGCACCAAAAGTTTCCTGGGGTGTGAAAAGGGGCGTGTGTATATATGAAAAATGCTTTATATGTCAACATATTACATGATGTTTATAAGTAGATATTCTATATTATTTATTATCTACTATATTTTAAAGTAATAAAATTATATCTGCTGACAATGTTTCCAAGTTCGGAGGTTTTTTTTTGTTGTTTTTTTTTTTGCTTTCGGGGCCACACCCTGTTTTGCTCAGGTTGTTCCTGGCTATGTGCTCAGAAATCACTCCTGGCTTAGGGAACCTTATGGGACACTGGGGGATTGAACCACTGTGCATCCTAGGTTAACGCATGCAAGGCAAATGCCTTTCCTTTGTATCACCGCTCTGGCCCCTTTCTCCAAGTTTTTAAGTAATAAATTTGCAATATATTGGGGCTGTAGAGATAGCATAGATGTAGGGCTTTTGCTTTGCAAGCAGCCAATAGACAGACCCGGGTTTGATACCAAGCATCCCATATCATCCCCAGAGCCTGCTAGGACCAGTTTTGAGCCAGAACCAGGAGTGGCCCAAAAAAACAAATAAATAAATAATAAATAAATTGTAATGTATACTTTGAATTCAAACTATAAAGCATATTATGAACTAGAGAAATAATGATACATAGGGTACTTGTTTTTCACGTGGGTGACTAAGGTTCTATTCCGTATATACCATATGGTCCCCTGAGTCCCACCAGAATTTATCCCTGAGTGCAGAACCAGGAGAAAAAGTTGAGTACCACCAGGCATAACCCTCCAAATGTTTAAGATAGGTTGAAAAATAATAGAAATTAATTTAAGTTTTTTGTCCTTTAGGAAAAAGTGCTTATATATGGTCATTTAAGGAGGTCAATAATGCTCTGAACACAAAAATGTTTTGTAAATAGCATGTTAAAAATAACCATAATTTGGGGAATATTTCCTTTCATGTTCTTATGAAACTCTAACTTTTTATGGTTGAACCATTTAAAGACAGATGCTCTTGAAGTTTTATCTGGTGTTAAGTAATTAAAATGCTTAGATAAGAATGTGTGGAACCACCATCTATTTTTCATCATGAATTTAAAACATCTTTAAATTCAAAAGCATGCTATATAATCTACTTCCTAAATCTCTTCTTTTCTAAAACATTCACTAAAATAGAATTTAAATGAAATATTACAGTATTATTAAGGGCATAAGAGTATATATATTTTGTATATGTTTATGTCTATACATATGTGTGATATATATTATATCACTTTGAATATATAGCAATAATTTTCTTACTGAAAAATAAACTTGTTAAATGATAAATGCAGGATAAAATCATGTATGTAAAATTTAAGAGAAATATAGTACATATCATATATAAATAAATTATTAACCTATATGTAGAAAAATTTAAAAGAATGCACAGAAAATATGCACTAAATCCCTTAAAATATTTATTTCTCAGAAGGTACAGTAGAGGGAAAAGTAGAAAATGTCTGTAAGTTCTTAGTAGTTTTATTTAACCAAGATGAAAGTGACTAATAACATTTTTTAATATGGATCATGTACATGTGTATTTATTTTACTATTTTCTGTTTTTATGTATTTTCTAAGTTGTAAACATCCATTTTATGATTCATTGATATATAATTGACCAATATGTTGATATATAGACACTATAAAACTATCACAATCAAGAAATAAAAAAGAGGGCTGGAGAGATAGCATGGAGATAGGGCATTTGCCTTGACGGTGGTTCGAATCCCAGCATCCCATATGGTCCCAGGAGCGATTTCTGAGCATAGACCCAGGAGTAACTCCTGAGCGCTCCAGGTGTGACCCCCACCCAAAAATAAAAAAAGAAAGAAAAAATAAACTTGGAATATTTTCATAATCTTTTTACTTTTGCTTCCTAAATAAATTTATTTTCACAACTGCCACTGGTTAATACAACTTCAGTTTGAAAGACTCATATCTTTACCAGCTTATAAACCACAAGCTATGTGAACAGTGGTTCTCATGTCAGAACAGCATAATCTCACACCTATAGGAGGAAGGAAATATAATCGATTCAGTCATTTCACTAAAAACCATTGAACACAGAAAATAGGGTGTTTGTGAAGAGGCTGCCGTTTAAAAAAGAAAAGGAACAATTGATTAAAAAAGAGAGAGACTTTATTGGCAAGAAAACAACTTTAAGATGTGATGTTGGCTAATCAGCACAGCCTGTGAAATAAGTGTCAAAACAGAATATGTAGATCTGATATTGTGCAGAGTGGAATCAAGCTGACGTAACAGGTTTTATACATTTCGAAGTGTTTCTAGAAAAACAATAGAGAATACGAGAGAAAAAGAGGAGAATTTGTAATGGAAGATCATAAAACGGACATATATACATAATCATCTATCACATAAAATGTGAAAAACATTATCAAGGGTATTATTTTAGTGCCAGAGACCAAACTCTAATATGGATTTCTATAGGACAAGCCAGTCTTGTGTGGCCTGGCAATGGTAAGTGGTAAGGCAATGGCTATTACCCACACCCCAGAGCTCAAAGAAATACCATAATGTCCTATCAGTCAAACATTCCAGGAAGCTTGTGACATCTTTGAAACTTAACTAACCTTGAGATGCTCCTGTGCTTCTTGTGTAAAGATAACCCACAAGATGACTTCTGTCATGCAGGCTGTTCCATCTTGCCTCCTTCCACACCTGTAAAATTGTGCTTAAAAAGAACCTGCCCAGCTCAATAAATGTACCTTGACAAGCCTCCAATTGCTTGGTTCCCTGCTTTCCCCCCATTCTCTTTTTCAGGCTGGGACCCCTCTGCACCCACGAATAACTGAGTCCTGCAGGCCAGAAAAATTTTAGTATAGTAGTAAAGAGAAAGATGATTTTAATAAACATTTGTAGGTAAAATCTAAAAGGATTTAAATTTGAATTTTATAAAAAATATCTATTATATTAATTTTACTCTGGGTAATTATTTCCAATAAATATTAGTATCTATAATCAAATGGTCAAAATGTCTTCGTTTTTGGTCAACCGAAAAAAAGCCAACACTTAAATAGACTCTCTGGGATTGACTAAAAAGGAAACATATCCAAGAAATTTAAACCAAGCCATGAAAAACCATGGGTATACGAGCCTCTTTAAATTTAAAAGTTAGGGGCCTGGAGAGATAGCACAGCAGTGTTTGCCTTTCAAGCAGCCTATCCAGGACCTAAGGTGGTTGGTTCGAATCCTGGTGTCCCATATGGTCCCCTGTGCCTGCCCGGAGCTATTTCTGAGCAGACAGCCAGGAGTCACCCCTGAGCACCGCCGGGTGTGGCCCCAAAACAAAACAAAACAAAACAAAAAAACAAAAAGAAATTAAAAGTTAGATTCTAGACATGTATTGATTACTGTATTTTTGTGTCCTTACATAAGGTTATCATATATTCTAACCTAAAAGTCAAAGATATGTTTATTTTTAAATTATAACTTACTATATTTAAAAACCAGATTTTACAGTTGTTGACAATTCATTTGTTTCTGCTGACCCCTGTTCCAACATCAATCCCAACACCAATGTAAAATTTTCTCCATTATTGTCTCTGAATTCCCATCATTTTCAAGCAGGCTCCCTTAGCAAGCAAAAACAATTTGCTTGTTTACAGGTAATTATAATTATTTTATAAATATTTTAAAATTATTTTTAAAATGATAATTTTTATATAATTAATTTGTATGATTTTACTATAGTGCTATATAACTTTATATAATTTTATATAATTAATTTTATATGGCTTTTATAATTGTTTACAGGTAAGTGTACTTATTAAAAATTACTGTAAAAAAAGTGAGCCTTGTACTCACTAACCTAGGATGGACCTCGGTTTGATTCCCCCAGTGTCCCATATGGTCCCCCAAGCCAGGAGCGATTACTAAGCACATAGCCAGAAATAATCCATGAGCATCACCAGGTGTGGCCAAAAAGCAAAAATTAATTAATTAATTAATTATTTTTTAAAAAGTACAGCAAAGAGAAAAGTGGTAAAAATTATCATATAAGGTCATTAAGTCAGAAGTTTTGCCAGGTATTTTTCAAGCTGATCATTCTGTGATTTGTTTTGTTTCTGAACATCCATGTTGATGCCTAAATTGGTGTGTTCCTACTGGGAAGACTGTATTAAAAACTGTGGAGCTGTCACACATTATGTATGACACTGTTCAGTTATTCCAAGCTTTTGTGGCAGATATTTCGGGTTTGTGGAGCATGATTTCAAACTGCCAAGCTCTTCTTGAAGTGAGCGAAGAGGTTTGGGGAGGGAAGGGTGTGTTACACTCAGTCTGACAAAATTCTTCTATTAGCCCCAAATGAGCATACTTAGAGTTTTGGTTGGTTTGCTTGCTGCAGAGATGAGCGCTTAAGTAGGAATACTGAGCCATTGGCATTGTGGCAATTGTGGGTGGTAGGTGCAGCTTGCAGCCAAGTGACTCGGATGACCATCTATCCTGGATTGGCTGTGTGCAAGGCAAATGCTCTACCACTGTGCTATCTCTCCAGCTCCCAGAGAAAACTCAATTTTATAGAATAAAAAAATGTTTCCTCTTTGTTATTAGAATGGCTTATTTAATCTACCTTCATGCTAAGATAACATGTTGAGATCAGAATGAATGCAGTTTGTTTGAACATCAATACTTGTCATAAATTTTTGTAATCTAGATATATGAATGTATCATTCTATAACTTCTACATCTTTAAAAAAATTTTTAAAGAATGTTTTTATTGCTTTATAATGTATTTATATTTTACATTCATTAAAAATTAACTGTGAATTTATAAAGATTCTTTGGAGAAAGTGACTTAAATGATGTCAAAAAATGAAAAAGAAACTAAGAACATTTCACAGTCCATTCCTCTTTCATACAATGGAATTGATCAGCTACATGAATGTTTCTGTACAATCATACACAAGTATAAGTCCTGCTATTGTTTTCTGATATATTAAACTTCCAGATGATTAAAGAGTCATTGTGTCCAACCTTACTTTTATAAATAAAGATGTTTTTTTCTATAGCCAATTCATATTTATTCCATTACTTATGTCATATTCGCTGTCTCTGAATGAGGTTAGAAAAAAAACTATGTTAACCTAGTTCTTGTCAAGAGAATAGTTTATTTAACATAATACTTTAAAATTAATACAAAGTTCAAAGGAAGGGATGAAAGTTAAAATGAGGCTTAGTTGGGAAACTCGGAAATTAGTAATAGCAGAAAGTAACTAGTACTTCAGGATCAGAATGAAGGAAGTGTAAGCACAAATATGTAAGTAGAACATGGCAACCTCTAGTGTTTTCTAAAACTACTTCAATTACTCTCAGGCAGGAGGTAGAATCATAAAAGAGACATGATTACATAAGTCTAAATGCACTAATTCACAAAGAAATTATTCCAATTTTCTTGACCCTGATTTGTCCTCTGCATTAATCCCAATCTGACACTAATATTTCAATTGGTAGGAAAAAAGTCTTGAAGACTAAGGCAACTATAACATTAGGGAATTATGTATTTCATTTATCATTATTATATAGCAAACTATTATTAAACCCCATCCATTTAATTCTGCATATAGAGAAGTGTGAACCTAGGGAATGAATTTTGTTCTTTGATATATGGTGTCTCGGGCAATATGACACTAAAATATAGAACTAGAACTTCCAGTACATCAATACAATATTTTCATGTATAGATTGAGTCTGCAATGGAACAGCTAAGATGCTCAGATGTCAGCTGGAAATATCAACTGGAATGTCTGCATGTGGATTCTGCAATATGGTCAACATGAATTTCCTGTTATTGGAAGTGAATTATGGTTTTATATGTTTGTTTTTGATATCTTCAGTATGCTACAATAAGAACACACAACTATATTTTAATCAAACACTATTAAACATGGAGAAAACCAAAACAATAATGTTAAAAAACATTCATAGAATAAAAAGATAAGGAGATGGTGCAGGAAAATGATGTATAAATAATATGCAAATAGTGTACATGGCCATGTTTTCTGAATCATTGCCAAATGAGTAGCACAGAAAACGTTGCACAAGATCTAGAGGAATAAATTATTGATTCAAAAAACATTTTTCAGTAATTTTAATGACAAAGTAGAAACCAATAAGAGAATTCTACATTTCTCTTAAACTTTAAAGGCATGTGTCATTCATAAGCTCTCTAAAAACCTAAGTGAACTCTGGAGCTTAGTCCTTTTGTTGACCTAACACACGGGAAAATTGATCTTTAGGAATAATCATGATAACTTCCCTTTCAACTGAGAAGAAGGTTTCCTCTGATTCTGCCAGGTATGCAGAACCCAGCTTCTCTTTTACTCAAATATAAATCTTTCTTAGTTCCTCCAACCTAACACTCTTGGTATTGATTCTGCCTCATTCTTCCCATCTCTCTACTTACAAATCCTTCTCTCAAATCACTTCCCTACTGACCTTTTTGTTCTTGGCTTACTTTGTGTGCTTAGCCTCAAATTCTAGTGCAACCACTCTGCCTAAATCAGCTATTACATTTTTCATAGGATGTGGTGAGTCCTTCAGTCTTCAGTTACTGCTTGTGGACCTCCATCCAGACCTCTCTGTGGTGAGAGGAGGAGGGGCCTGGCCGCTCTTCGCTTGGGACAGATGACTAAAGCAAAAGCACATGACCTAAATTAGCAAAGGAAGAAGCAGGAACACATGGAAAGAATTTCCTTCAAACAAATAAAAGTTTTTTTTGACTTTTTCTTTTATGATTCAATTCTCCTGTTGTTCAACTAGCAGTTGGAGTCATGAAAGAGGAAGAAGTGATGGCAAGTCGATGACAAAATAGCTTAAAAATCAAAATTGACTACTTTTGTGTGGGGAAGATATAAAATTAATGCACATTCAATAGTCGTTCATGTAGGTTTATCACATTACTGTGTATAATTACACCATCTGTTGCTCCCTTTTTCCCTTTGGGTTTCTACTTTGGTTAACACAAGAGCACACATTACATATAAAACAAAATATATTTATTTTATATGTAAACACAGACAATTCCGAGGTGTTTCCATTTAACTTGTGTTTCACTAAAAACAACAATAAGCTTTTCTAGGAATCCTAATTTTAGTCACTTATATGTGGAAGAAAACTTTTAATATTATAATCTGCTGCCAAACATCACATTGAGTTAGGGCAGGTAAATGTTCATATGAAATCATTTGTTTAAATTCAGTAATTTTTGAAAGGCTTAAATTTCTGCAATAGCTGAGCTTAGTCGATAATAAAAAGACATGATGTCTAAAATGATAAGTTGGGAAAAGCATAGTCTGTGTGTAGCTTGTCAAAAGGATATATTTTTTCCACATAGTTTAACAGGAGATTTGTATGATTTCAATCCTTTACATCCGAAATTCTATGCTTTTTATTCAAAAGTTTTAGTTTCAATATTTTTTGTGGAGAGGAGGGTGCATATACTGCAGAGCTCAGGTATCACACATAGCTCTGTACTCAGGAATCACTTTTGTATTTTTCAGTGGATCATATGGAGGTAAAAGAGATCAAAATGGGTCTGCCACATACATGCAAGGTAAGCATCTTGTTCACTCCACTACCTTTCCAGCCCCCTTTTATTTAAAAGTATTCCATAGATAGATAGTCTTTATAATATTTTATTTTTAGCAATAACCTTATTTTATAAAACATATACATTTAATATGCATTTTATAACTTTATAGACTAAATATAACATTTAAATACATTTTATCATCTATTCAAAAATTCATTACTTTTGAATGAATCTTATTGAATAAAAGCTACCCTTATAATTTAAGCTGAGAACATATGCTTTGTACCTAATCTTCGCTGTTATCTCAAGTCAAAAACACTATGAATTACATTGGTATATATCAACATTCACTCTATATAGTGGTAAGGAAGAACAGCAACACAGCTAAAGGAAATCAAGTATGAAATATTTTCCAGTTAAACCTAGAAAGAGGAAAGAGACACAGCCACATGTTTAAGATAAAATATCATAAAGAAAACAATCACTCCTGGACTTCTAATAATATGTAAACTCAGATGTGATTATTTAAATGAAGCTGTTTTCTCTCTTTAACATTGACTGCAACACTAAGTTCCAAGGACATAGCTGATGAAAATGTTTTGAATGTCTTAAAAGCAAAATGATTTTGTCCTGCTACAAGAACAGCTAATTTTCTCTAAGTTATTTCTAGCCAAAAATGGACTTTGTACCAATAGCATCAATCAACACTCCAGAATTAATTTCTTACCAACTACACATTAGTGTGTGCATTAAAGTTGGAGGCACACTGGTCTCAGAAATACCCTCCAAAATTTTTATCTAGAAGTAAAGTATTTAAGAACTCTTCCTGACTACAGATTAATGAAAGGCTCTACTCACCTGCAGACAGGAAGAGACAATTACATAAACCAAGGCTCGTGTTAATAGTCACTGGAAATTCCCAAAATGTGAGTGGGATTTGTCCAGAAGCTGTGGTTACCAGGCAAATTGAGGGCCCAAACCACCTCAGAAAGATTCCAAAAACATACTCTGTCACAGTTTCAAAACAAAGCTAGTAATATTTTAATCCCCTCACCACAAGGCCATGTCTAATATAGCTTGTCACAAGGCCAAGGACTTAGAGAAAAGAATCTGTATTTCCTCTGTTCTATCAGCTTTTTAATAATGAAAAAGAATACATATCAGAACTGGTTGCCAATGAGAGAAGTTTAAACAGGTCACAGGCCTGCCTCTCATACTAATGATAATTCAAGATCATTTCATGGCTTTTCATGTTAGGTTTTCCACATTGTGCACTTGATGATATCACCACAAGCTTATAAAAAAGAAATAGACAGGATTGAAGTTCAACCCACTTCAAGAAATTTGAGGATTTTTAAATGCTGACTTGAGCTGCCTTTTGCTACTATTGTTTTCTTGGTTCAGAAGGAACAGAATTCTTCTTTGAAGACATTTATTTTATGCATAACAGTATTATCTTTAGATGCAAATAAATGTGACAAAGATTGATTTAATGTTGTAATAATTTCAGTCCTAAATAAATAAACTGAAGTCAACGTTGGACAGTGGGAAGCAGCTATCTATCAATTTGGTGAAGCACTGGAAATAAGAAGACATAGCACTGTTTGGCTTGATCAAACATATCTGTCTATTTGGAAGTGACTCATGAAAAGAGTAAGGATTTGGGATTAACCTTTCAGGTACTCACTGTAACTTTCTTGACTTGATATTATCCTGAAACTCCTACAATACAGTTTTTTACATTTAGATGAAAATTCCTCTTGATCCTTTAAGTTAGCAGAGCGTCTTTATTATTGTTGCCTTCTCTTTCATGGAAAAATGATTCTACCTCTATTCTTAAAAGATTTACCATAGTTCTCCTGGAAGTATCAAGAAATATTTTTATAGCCAGTGGTTTAAGTTCTAAACTCACTCTTCAAAACAAACAGCTCATTGTTCTCTGATTCAATTTCTCATTATTGAATTTGGCCTGTTACACTTCCATTCCACTTAAGGTGACCAACTGCATCACGCTTAGCACTCAATGACTCATGTACTGAGCAACTCCACAGTCTCAAGCAAGTTGAGTCTGTTGATTACAATAATTATATTATATATAAAATTCCTTTTATCATTGCCTATTGCCACCTGCATTATTCATACATACTACCAAAGAGCACAGTTTTGCCATGATATCCACATTGTGGTAGCTCTTTATTCTTCTCTCCTTCTCTTCACTCTTTTCCATTTCTTCTCATCTCCTCTTTTCTCTAATCTTACAAGGGTGACTTTTCAAATGAGTATATAGTGTTCCTACTAGTCTGTAGGCCTTTGTCCTTGTTCTTATAATTGTCATTTATTCAATGATAAACTTTAAAAATTTGAGATATAAGAAGTAATCACTCTATTCTATTTTATTTTATTGAAACCATTGTGATTTATAAAGTTCTTCATAGTTGGGTTTCAGACATATGATGAATGAGGGCCAATCCCACCACCAATTTTCTGTTTTTCAATATGAATATGGCTATTCTAGGTCTTTTAAGGCTCCACACAAACTTTATAGTTGATTGTTCTAAGTCGTTGAAGAAGGTTGTCTGAATTTGAATGTGGATTTTTGTCTACTGTCATACCATCCTGAATGCACCCAATCTCGTCTGAATGTGAATTTTATTGAATCTACATAGTAGTTTAGGTTAGGTGGTCATTTTGATAATATTGATTTTTTTCAATCCATGATCTGAAACGCTTTTCCATTTCCTTATGTCTTCAATTTTTTTCTTAAGTGTTTTGAAATTTTCATGGAATAGGTTTCTCACCTCTCTTGATGGGTTGATTCCTGGGTTCTTGATAGTTTTGAACTCTATTTTAAATGAGCTAGTCTCTTTGCTCTCCTTCCCCTCTGAATTGTTATTTTCATAAAGGAATGCAACTCTCATTTTTTGTATTGACTTTGCAGCCAACCACTTTTCTATATTGGTTTATAATTTCAGAGAGTTTTTTGTGGAATCTTTAGGGTCATTGTTGTATATCATCATGTCATATGCAAATATAGTTTGGCTTTCTCTTTTTCAATTTGAATTTCTTTTAGTTCCTTCTCTTGTCTGATTGCTATTCCTGGGACTTTTTATACTATGTTGAATAAGAGTGGAGACAGTGGGCTTCCTTGCCTAGTAAAAGTAAATATTTTAAATAATGGTGACCAAATAATGAATGTGAATTTTATTTCAGTAAGCTGATAAATGTATCAATACAGTGATATCATTATTCACTTTATATAAACCTTACAGGATAGTCTAACATATTTAAATATTACTTTACACAGACAATCCGTGATTTAAAGATTGCAAAACTACTAAAAATGAAATTCAGTACCAAGTTAAGTTTAGAATTTTAAATGATCAGAAACAAAAATATTGAATTTAACAGGTTACTAATTCCCCTCTACTGAGAATCAGCATTCCTGAGCATGGAAAAATAATAAGTAGATTTTTCAAATTTTATAAAATTTATAAGATTTATTTTCCAAATTCTATAAAATTTATAAAAGTATCAATATAGGTAAGACTTTTTCCTTGTCCTATTTTCCATCCTGAGCACCACATATGTGCCTCAAGCCCTGAGCACTACTCTGTGTAGCACCAAAACAAAAAAATATACACATATATAATATTTTACTAGTGAAAATCCTTAAATTATAAAGCAAGGGCTTTTAGAGATTTAAAAAATATAGACATGCCAACTTTAATATGAGATCAGAAAATTGCCTTGCCTTTTAATTTTATATATCTTATAATTCTTGGTGACATATTTTTTGTAGAGCTTTACATGGTCAAGAAAAGTAAGTGGAAATTATCCATGAGCCCTTGTTTATAATGTACTTGTATTAAAAATATTACATTTTTAATTTTAATAATTCTGAAATATTAAATTTTCTTCCCTAACTATTATAAGCAACAAATCATAGTTGTACCGGTAAAATCTGTATTCCCACACAGTAAGAATCAAGAATATTTTGTTAGTTTGCTTGTTTGGGGGCCACACTAAGTGATGCTCAAAGGTTCCTCCTGGCTGTGCACTCAGAAATCTCTCCTGTCTTGGGAGACCATACAGGACACCAGGGATCAAACCGAGGTCCATCCTGGGTCAGTTACATGCAAGGCAAGCACCCTACCACTGTGCTATCACTCTGGCCCCATTCAAGAATTTTTTTATACTATATTACAATTACTACAAATATACTAAAGTGTCTTTTCACTTATTATCACTTTAGGATTAGAAGTTATTAAATCCACACCTACACTCTGTAATTTAAAAACATTAATGCAGAGTCCCATATAAAAACTTATTTCATTTATTTATTTATTTTTTTTTGGTCATACCCGGCAGTGCTCAGGAGTTACTCCTGTCTCTATGCTCAGAAATCACTCCTGACAGGCTCAGGGGACCATATGGGATGCAGGGATTTGAGCCACCGACCTTCCGCCTGGAAGGCAAACGCCTTACCTCCATGCTATCTCTTTGGTCCCTCATTTAATATTTTGATAGGTGTATTTCAATGAAACTTATTTCACTTAGACACTATCATTTATGCCTAATAATATTCTGAGAAGAGCTCAATATGTACCTGTTAGATGCCAAATGGGTCCACAATACCTCCCCCCCAAAAAAAGTGCTCATGAGAGATAATCTTTAGCTATAGGTAAAATCTTTGAGGGGGACAATGATCCCATTGCATTTCTGTTGGAGGTGGGAACAAGGCAATCTGAGGAAGCTGGCTTGTATCAGATTGACAGAAATGGCATTCTGGATAGAAAGGACAATGAATCTAATACTTTCTTAATTAATAAATAGTCAAATACTTTTGAATCTGTAGATTTGGCAGGAGAGGAAAAGTGTATATAGAAATATTGCAAGTTAAAAGTTAGTTAAGAGGCCCTTTGGCATCTGGAAGAACTCGCAGGATTTTATTCTGTGTGTGTGTATGTGTGTCTGTGTGTCTCTGTGTGTGTGTCTGTGTGTGTGTCTGTGTGTCTGTGTGTGTGTATTTTGGGCCACACCCGGCAGCACTCAGGAGTTACTTCTGGCTCTGTGCTCAGAAATCGCTCCTGGCAGGCTCAAAGGACCATGTGGGAGGCTGGGATTCAAACTTGAGCTGAGTCTGCCCTGGGTCAGCCACTTGCAAGGAAAACACCCTACCATTGTGCTACCACTCTGGCCTCAGAACTTGCAGAATTTTAATTTTATACTAAAACAACAGAGTGGTAAGCAAAAGTATTCAAGTTAAATTTTCTTTTTTTTTTTTTTTTTTTTGGTTTTTGGGCCACACCCGGCGATGCTCAGGGGTTACTCCTGGCTCTAGGCTCAGAAATAGCTCCTGGCAGGCACAGGGGACCATATGGGACACCAGGATTCGAACCAACCACCTTTGGTCCTGGATCGGCTGCTTGCAAGGCAAACACCGCTGTGCTATCTCTTCGGGCCAATTAGGGGGACCATATAGGATGCTGGGATTCGAACCACCGACCTTCTGCATGCAAGGCAAATGCCTTACCTGCATGCTCTGCTATCACTTATTCAATATTTTAATGGCATATTCATTTTTAATGGAAGATATACTTCTTTGTTTTATATATATATATATAAATCTTCATTTAAGCACCATGATTACAAGCATGTTTGTAGTGGGAATCATTCTTTTTTGATGTGTGCAAGCCTATCTGGTGTGAAGTGATATCTCATTGTTTTAATTTTTCCTTATCATTAATTATGCAGTGCATTTTTCCATATACCTTTGACTATTTGTGTGTGTATTTTGAAAAAGTTCCTCTTCATCCCTTCACTCCACTTTGTGATAATGTTATATTTTTCCTTGTATAGTTCTAACAGTGCTTTGTATAAATATTAGATATAAACCCTTTATCAGATGAGTGGTGGACAAATATTTTCTCTCAATTTCTGGTGAGTGTCTTTATTTTTGTCATCGTATCCTACAGAAGCTTTTTATTTAATGTAGTCCTATTTGTTTTCTTTGGTTTGCTTCCGTTTGCTTTGCTAAATATACAAGAACAGAAAACTGTATAAAGAAACCATGGTGCATAAACACAGTGGAAAGAAAAGATGAAATTATACAGTTTTCTGGAGAGTTCTGACGAGTATCATACTGAACGAAGTTAGTCAGAGAAAAAGATAGACAGACATAGAATGATCTCAGAGATGGGATAAAAAGAAACACAGAAGGGATTAACAAATGCCCAAAGGAAACAGAAACTGAAAACTTGAAAACATGTCTTCGATATGAAACTTATGGGAATGGGTACACAGTGACAATGGTAAAGGAAATGATTCCTCTAGTGTAGGAGGTGATGATGAAAGATGGCAAAGTGTTAATAATAAAATCCTTTCAATTTTATAAGCCAAGAGCTTCATTTTTTTTAAGTCCCTGCAATAGAGGTAGGCTATTCAGTGGGAGGGACACCTCTACTGCCCCTGTGTCTAACGCAACTCCTATCCTATCCATCCAGGCAATCAACACAAAACACCTTTAGCTACAGAGCTCTATGTGACAACACTGGGGCATTCATTGTCTCCAGTTGGCATTAATAGCATTTCTACTCCACCATGAGAGCAGCAGAAATGTTTAAATATCAAAGATAATATGCACACAGCACAGACATGCACATGCACACAGATACTAATCATAACTCTGCTATTAGCTATAATACATTGAGCCATTCTTTGGATATTCTCAAAATGAATATCATTCAAAAGTCCAAAGTAGGAAATCCTGAACTATACCATCGTTCTTTGCCTTAATTGGTCAAGAAAATACAACATGCAGAATTTGGTCTGAAATTTTCAGATATTGCTCATGGATCTGAACATTTGATCTTCTATTTATATATCTGGGCAGAGTAAAAATAAAAGTTTCCACACATGCATCCTTCTGATTATACTTACCTTATCCTCCACTATAAAGTCTTCATCCTTTCTACATACAAAGCTAAATGTCACTGCATAACCTATGTGGCACAAAATCTTATAATGAGTTTGCTAGACATGAGTCTTCTACATAATTATCCATGTATTGTAAACAAAAACCACTGAAAGAAGAAAATCAATTAGCTAATATTCTTTTTTTTTTTTTTTTTTTTTTGGTTTTTCGGGTCACACCCGTTTGATGCTCAGGGGTTATTTCTGGCTACACGCTCAGAAATTGCCCCTGGCTTGGGCGGACCATATGGGACACCGGGGGATCGAACCGTGGTCCTTTCCTTGGCTAGCGCTTACAAGGCAGACACCTTGCCTCTAGCGCCACCTCGCCGGCCCCAATTAGCTAATATTCTTAAAATAAACTCCGATATTATTTTTAAGAAAAAGATAATAATAGCCAAAATAAATTAATATATCAAACTTTGTTTTATTTTGTTTGGGGGCTACACCCAGTAGTCACACTGAATTTACTCCTGGAAAAGTTGAGGGGAACATATGTGGTGACAGGCATTAAACCAGGGTTGGCTGCATACAAGGCAATTTTCCTACCCACTATACTATTCTTTAGACTGAGAATATCACACCTTTTTGGTGTTTTTCCATAAGTGGTTATTTCTACACAGACATGGCTTTGACTGTCAAATCTGAAATATGACAGTTAAACAGGCAGATATATTTCACATTTACACAATCACACATTGCCAATCCATAACTTACATATTGGAAGGGTACTCCCAAATCACCTCTTCCCTTTTCTTTTTCTTCTTCCCTTCAGACCTCTACCGTACCCCTAGTACAAAATTCAATTCTAGAAAACCAGTCTTTGGCACCTCAACTGAAATATGTTACCCATTGTAATATACAATTTTTTGGAACAATATATTCTTTAAAATATGACTCCTATTCAATAGTTTTGTTTCCCTGCCTTTGTTGCACTAGGCTAAACATGCCTCAGATTTCTGCAAGGCCCGGAACTTTCTCACCAATAATGTCAAAGACCCGGAAAATACTACTCACATCAAAGTCGGGCCTAACGATAAAGGACACCTGGCACTGCAAACAAGGGCATCTCTCAGTTTTTCACTGCATTTAACAAAAAGCTATTTCCATTTCAGTCACAGCATAACAAAGGACTAATTGATGGGAGCATTTTTCCATCTTTCAAAAAATAAATTGAGCTAACCCCAAAACCTCATCTACAGGAATTAATTGGGGAATAGGAAATCTCCAAAGCCATCCTTAAATTGAGACTGAACAAAGCCCAGGGAACAGATGTCTTTTCATCTGAATTCTTTAAAACCTTTAGCACTTTGCTAATTCCCCTACAGGAATGAAAAAAAAATTACCAGATGAAGTTGAGCAAACCATTCACCAGGTGTTCAGTTCCCCTAAGGTTCCTTTTGCTCTAAGGAAACAGAAAAAAAGAGAGAGAAAGAAAAAAAAATCAGGTATTCTCTCCATTGATATTATTATAATTCCATTTGTACATCTGATTCTTTTCCCAAGGGCGCATTCCAAATTACACCAGCATTTCTGACTACCAAGCTGGGGGAATGATTCACTTAATTGACACAGCTGATCGTAGACAACTGCTCAGAAAACAGGATTATGTCAACATGCACAAAATAGAGTCAAGAATGAGGTTATTGTTCAAGCAAAATAGAAAATTTTGTTATTTAATTTAAGATATTTGAATATTTCGAAGACAAGAGCTGGCAACGGTCAATGATTTCATCCCAATTGTTGAGTAATGTCACATATAAATCTTACAAATTTTAGGGAGAGGGCATCGCTTCTCATTTACTTGTTCTAGCTTACAAGACAGTTGTCCTATACAGTGCTCTAGGGGGTAAATTTGTGGAATCTGTCCCTTTACTTTTTCAAGGCTATATAAATCTTTTCCAGAGAATGTGGTGGTTTTTGAAAGTTTTCTGTATGGCATTTTGATTTCATTTATTATTTATTTTGTATTTTGGGTCACACCTGGCAGCGCTCAGGTGTTACTCCTGGCTCTACACTCAGAAATCGCTCCCGGCAGGCCCCGGGGACCATATGGGATGCCAGGATTTGAACCACCATCCTTCTACATGCAAGGAAAATGCCTTACCTCTATGCTATCTTTCCAGTCCCATCAAATAATTTTATTTATATGTTTATGAGTACAACATTCTTATTTCATTTTCTAATTTCACAATTTCAGAACAGTCCAGTACCTATTATACTGTCAATTTTTTTTAGCAATTTACATTAGACATCATCTGTACCATAGACAAACTTGTGCCAGAGAAGAGTTCAATGGACCACAGAATCCCAAAATACAAGTTTGCTATGGATAAGTTCTCACATACAGAGTAAAATAGGCCCTGAACACCTGAGCGTGAGTCACAAAACGAAACTGAGTTCTTAAAGAAAAATATCTGGACAAAACCCGACAAAATGAAAGTGATTTTGATTTCTAGTGCTAAACTCCACTCAGACACCTTTTCAAATTGACCTTAGAACACCAGTCTCACTGGTGACACATATAGAAGTAGTGTTTTTCTTACTTCCTGGCCATCTGCTCATCATAGCTATTGCAACAATCCTCATTGGTTTTTATATGGATAATAAATAGTGTCTTAAAAGATAAAGCTCTGTTCCAGAAAATATTCTGAATATTCTGACTTTGCTGAGACCCAACACTATCTAGCTTTTTTTTGTTTTGTTTTGTTTTGTTTTGTTTTGTTTTGGGGCCATACCCAGTGATGCTCAGGGGTTACTCCTGGCTATGCACTCAGAAATTGCTCCTGACTTGGGGGACCATATGGGACTCCAGGAGATCTAACCACGGTCCTAGGTTAGCATGTGCAAGGCAAACACCCTACCGCTTGCACCACTGCTCCGGAGTGGTAGCACAGTGGTAGGGCATTTTCCTTGCACGTGGCTGACCGAAGACAGATGCAGGTTTGATCCCTGGCATCCCTATATGATACCCCGAGCCAGGAGTAACCCCTGAGTGCCACAGGTGTGGTCCAGCCCCTTCCCCCCAAAAAAGAAGTATACAAAGATGGAACTCAGTGTCAACTGGAATGTTAAGGTAAGCTGCTCTGAGCAACTAATTGTTACAAACTCACACACAATGTAGATATTAATTATTATGAAGGTAGAATGTGGGCCAGTAGAAGGACAGATAGAAAATCAGACAGAGAAGGGTATATGAGGAATTCAAATATATTCATAGCTCTAGAAAAAAAACTTATCTCACAGAAGTATAAGCCTTTGGGACCTTTCAGGACAGTGGGAGTTTCTTGTTGACACAGACACACAGTAGCAGAGTGGAGATTAAAGGTGGCACTGTGAAGTGAGCCTAGGAAACATCAGTAAATGTGAAACATGGAATGAAAGGCAGAAAGAATGTATAGTTTATACAACAAAGAAGAAAATATCAATATGAATAAGTGGAGCTTTATCAAATGGACAGATACAGTATGTGTAACTTGCACTGCTGAAGTGTTGAATTCCAGAGATCACAATTTTTTGTTTCTTTATATTAAAATTATCATAAAGCTCAATTTCCTAGAACCTCAGGAATACACTTCCTATTGTTAAACACCAGAGAAAATCCTCAGCAGGGACTAGTCATAGTGCCAAATAGTGGTGACATTAATAGGTCTTGGGTAGTTTCACCAGTTATCAGCTACATGACTAAAGATCAATACTTGTTACTTTTTCCTATTTAAAACCTTAGTATAATCAAAAGTTAGCCAAATTAACAGTTCCAATTTTTTTAAATATTTTTCAAATTACCTAGGGACACTGAACCTTACATATTTAAGTAATGATTCCTCAAAAACAGAAAGGTTTTGTTGCAAATAGTCATTTATTTTATTTGTTTTATTTATTTTATTTATTTTATTTGTTGCAAATAGTCATTTATTGAGTCTTAGAAATTTGGTATTAAGTGACATTTAGTGAACCAGATCCTTGAAAACATAACATAACAAACATAGCTTCATAGACTTTTCTACTTGCAACACCTTTACACTGGGAAAACTTGGCCTGATCTTAGTCATATAAGTATATAAGTACACAAATAAAATGTTATTGACAATAAAGCAATTCTTTATATTAAAATTGAGTATTGAAATGTTTCTATGACTCATGAGCAGGAGTAACCCAGTAACTCTTAACTAAAGGTAGGATTAAGTTTAATATCAACTATTTTTTGAAGTAAACAATAGGTTTTCTTTGAGGTACTGAGTTAGAGGAAGGAGAGGATAAGAAAGAGGAAGAGAAAAATGTGCTCAAGGGAGATTGTAGGCTTGTCTAAATAAGCTCCGTATAAGCACATTTTTAAACTTTTTTTTATGAAAATGGATTTTTGAGAGGACAGAGAAATTGTACAGGGATTGGTTATGGTGCTTGCTTTGCATACTATAAGTTCAGATTCCATAGTAAGCACCACACAATGTCCATGAGCATGTCAAGGAGAGATCACTGAACACACAAGGCTGTGACTTCCAAACCAAAAACCCAAAAATAATCAACGAAAAGAATTTAAACTAAGATACTTAACCAATTTTAAGGGTCTTATGTATTTATCTTCTTTTCATTTTGCTTTGTGTTTGGGGTCATAATTAGCAATGCTTAAGGGTTTCTCCTGTTTATTTACTAAGAAATTATATTTGTGGATACTTGGGTGATCAAGCGGTTGCACAAGATCTATCCTGGACTGATTATTTGCAAGGCAAATACAATATCTACTGTACTATCACTCTGGCTCCTCGAAATTCATATTTCTGTTGCTTCTAAAAGTGTTTGTGTTTTACTAGATATTATGCTCATTTTATATGGAAAATTGTGGATTAGTAAGATAGGGAAATTATATATATATATACATATATAAGGTCATATAGGGCAAATTTTTTAAGACCATATAGCTAAACAAGAAGCACCTTCAACTCAAATTTGTGGTTTAGTTTTTATAGATTTTTTTTTAATTTCTATCACAGCAACCAAAATGATGCAGGGGACATATTACAATAGACAGATTTGATTAAAGTTTAATAATGCAATTTACTTCAGGATACATAAGGAAAGATCATTTCCCATTATTTAACTTAATCTAATTCTAAAAAAAACAAAGTGATTCCATTTTGTGCCAGAAAGATCGTACAGTAAGTAGGCCTTGTACACACACAGCTCATTGGTGTGTATGGTGCGCATGGTATGATTGGTGTTTATGGTGTGCCAACCATATATTTGGCTCCTAGAGCCCACCAGGAGCTCAGATTTAGTAGCAAACCCTAAATATTTCCAACTCACCCTCATTTTGAATAATAATAAGATACATCACTAGAAAAAAATTTAAATTAAGGTCTCCTTTATAAGATCGATTTTAGCATACATTTAGTGATAAGCAAGGAAATTAATCACGAGAATTGACAATTGATTTCAGAACCATCTAACATGGGTCAACCATTACATAAGTGACCTTTGAGAATAAAGGTAACCATCACATGACATAGACTGTTATACTACTTTTAAACCTAAATTAATTGTTTTTAAGCTTAAAAGATGGACGTAAATGAAGCTGAACTCCAGGAAGCCTAGTGTTCTGAAAATGTGATCTGACATGAAAAGGCTCACCAATTCTCCACAGCTCAATTTCTGAAACACATTTGGACAACAGAAAATAATTTCTCATACATAAGTATTATAGGTCAGGTGTCAGCTTTGAGGGCAGAGGTCGTGTTTTATAGATCTGCGCCTGAATGTGATTCTCATAACCTAGTTTATGATATCCCCTTTTCAAAGTGAACTTCTCCTCTTCTGGCTAGGGCGCCAGTCTTATGCCTGATTATGTGTCATGTCTTGAACATCATCCTGCAGTGTCTGAAAAGTGAGCTCCGCCATGGTTTTGCATTATACAATGAGATGAAAACATAAAGAATAACCTGGTCTGAGGTTGTCCACTATAAAAAAGAAGTGAGAGAAGAAAAATCTGTAAGTAAGAAAGCAGATTTCTCTGAGAGCCTATTTTCTGGAGGGATTTCTGGTGATTATGCAGCCTACTTCTATCATTCCCAATATGATATTTCCTGCACTGCACCATTCTTAGATAATTGTTGTCCCAGGAGGGTAAGATAGTATTTTTTTCTCAAGATAGCAGCATATTTCTTTCAAAGGAGACATTACAATATTAAGAATTGCTGTAGACACTTTCAAAAGAAGTCTTTCAAGCCTTTATGTATATCACTATGAATATGCATCATTTTACTTAAAACATAATAATTTCAATACTCTCCCCATTTTGCAGTTAAAGGTAATGTCGATGTGGTGAGATATATGTATCATTCTTTGCTTAATGTTAAAAACTCATCTTACAGTCACAGGAATAACAGAACCAATGCTAGGCAGGCTAAGTCCTTTTAAAAATTACTTTTTTTAATTCTATATAAAACTCATGTATATAATAAAATGTTTCAAAATATTGGAATCTAACTTTCTCAACTAAATCCATATTGATATTTTTATATGTGCATATTCTAGACCTATAAGAAACTCAAAAGTATGACACCTTGAAATTTGTAGACTCTACATTTAAAATCTAGCAACAGCTTTATTTTTTTTTACATGTAAAATAGTTCCTTTAGGGTCAGTTCCCTTCCATACTATGATTTTGACACTTTATGAAATATTTGTAAATAGGTATTTACAAAATATCAAAAATTTTGTAAATCACCGTTTTGACTAAATAAAAAATTGAAGATAAAAATCATCTTTAAAGATATTATGTCATAAGTCCTTGGCATTATTCATGATAATGCCCTGAGTGTTTCTATGTTGTCTGAATATTTCTTATTTTTTTGTCGGCTTAATGCATTATAAACAGTGGAAAAAACACACACATATACATATATATACAATATATATTACCAGAAAACAGTAAGAGATGTCTTATTTCAAAAAATTAAGTCCTCACTGATATTTAAATATATTTAACGTGTTTTGTGGGTAGACGTTTTTTTAAATTACAGTTGTGGGCATTTGTGGATATTGTGGAGTACCACTAGCCACAAACAGATATTTTTTAATTTAAGAGGAAAAAAACCTCTGATTTGGCAACAAACAACATTTTTCAGAATAGTGACAAGATATTTCTCTAAGAAAACATACACACAAGTATACTATGCACTGTTCTGTTCACGTTCACTTTTACTGTTTTATTAACAAAATAAAATGTGTAAAACTTGGGCCCGGAGAGATAGCACAGCGGCGTTTGCCTTGCAAGCAGCCGATCTAGGACCAAAGGTGGTTGGTTCGAATCCCGGTGTCCCATATGGTCCCCTGTGCCTGCCAGGAGCTATTTCTGAGCAGACAGCCAGGAGTAACCCCTGAGCACTGCCGGGTGTGACCCAAAAACCAAAAAAAAAAAAAAAAAAATTAAATATTGATTTTTCAGTATGATTTTAAGTGAGTATTTCTCACTCACAGATTATTGCTCTCAAACAACATTAAATCACTTCTTTTCATTTTTCCTTTCACCTTTTCTAAGTTAATTAACACAAGTACCTTTAATTACGTTAGCCCTGACCCTTGCATGATTTATCTTAAACTGTGGCTAATAAAAGTGGCAGGGAAAGCAGCAAAAAGCTAGAAGCTTGGCTGACTCCCTAAGATCTAAGAATCTCTTCAACTCTCTGGCATTTTCTTCAGTGACTCTGTTTGGTTTTTGTGCACTACTCCTTGCTGCCAACCCATCCATTCCAGGTTTGCACAAAAATGAGCATGGCAAATACTGTGAATTTCAGGCAGCAGTTATAAACCCCCAGGAAAACAGGCAACCAGCAAATTCAGAATTACCACCCTCAATTTGGTGTCTGAACAGGGACATTAAACTTCAAAACAGTGAATGAGGTAACAAAGACCTTGGGGTACTGTATAACAAAACTGATATTGCCATATCAGACTGCTCTTGCTTCACTA
Organism: Suncus etruscus; assembly: GCF_024139225.1. NCBI lineage: Eukaryota > Metazoa > Chordata > Mammalia > Eulipotyphla > Soricidae > Suncus > Suncus etruscus. Next base: position 3,817,181 of record NC_064856.1, on the reverse strand, counting down.
AATGTGCTATACTCTCTACTGGACCAATAGTTTTCATAACCGTTTCTTCTAAATTGCCTAATGCTGCTCTAGGATATTTTACCAATATTTTTCAAGATGAATTAAATGTGACATACTCATTAAAAATTCTCCCATGTACATGCCCCAAGAAGGGAAGAGTGTTTTCACAGTAGTATAGAGTTCTTACTCAAAGACTTTTCTAAAGGCAGTACTAAACCCACTGGATAAGCAAAATTACATTAATGATGTCTGACAAATGTGTGCAGGATAGAGTTTTGAAGAATTCCCACTCAAAAGACTTTACCAGGGTCAAAAACAGGACCAGGCAGGATGAGTGATGCCAAAATGGCTAAGCCAATGCTGGCAATGCAAGTCTTGGTTGGATTAAATGGTTCAATGTTCAATGGTTAATGTTCAATGTTAAATGGGTCAATGGTCAAAATGGCTATGAATTCACTAACAGAAATGACGCTAAGCAGGGTATCTTTGTTCTCCAGACAGATATTAAGAGAAAGAAACCCAGCATATTTTTGTGAAGCGATGGAGATGGGGAGATTGTAATATTTAATAGAAAGAAAATTTGAGAGAAATATGCAGATGCTGCTAATGTAACGGAGTAGAGAGAATACCAGTGAAAAACAACCACTATACTCCCAATAGACATAGGTTCCTTCCATTCAACCTTCAGCCTCACACAGCTGAGGTCCTCTCTGCTGGGACAGAACCAGGCAGTTAAGGGGAGCAAGCTGAAGACTCAGAGCAATGTGCCGGATTCAGATGCCCATCACCCTTTTTTAGAAGGTGCTTTGTGAGAGGCCCAAGACCCCTCAACAGGCTCCAGGCTATGTAGGACACTGAGCAACTGTGGGTGTATGCCTGTCTGTCGGTGTTGTAAGCAAAACCTTTTCTCTATCCCTCTAACATCTTTCTTTTTGGACTCAGAGCATTCTTCTCCTGTATCTTTTCAGATCCGTGCTAATAGAGATAGTCACCGTTGCAACTGAGATGACACCATGAAGCAACTTCAGTGTGTGTCTTTGACTGGATATTCTGATCAGCAGCTGCATGAGATCATCTCCCCGCCTGCTCTTCACTGACAGATTACTTCACAGCTGATCATTATCTGATATTTTCCTCATCCATGGGTCTTTTTAATAAGTAGAAGAGAGGAAATTGTTGTCATACACCTGTAAAATCACTTTTTACTTTCATCTTCTCTGAGTTAATTAGCACAAGTTCCCTTAATTACATTAACCCTGATCCTCAGGTGATTTATCTTAAATTCTGGCTAATAAAAGTGGCAGGAGAAGTAGCAGAGAGTTAGTGGCTTGGCTGGCTCAATAAGATTTAATAGGCTACTCAAATCCCATGGCATTTCTTCTGTGATTCTCTGGTTTCTTGTGCGCCACTCCTAGATGCCTACCCATCTATTTCAGGGTTGGCACAGACATAAACACGGCAAATACTAAAAATTGAAGGTAGGAGCCAACAACTCACAGACAACCAGTTATCCAGAGAGCGACAAATTATGCCCACAAATGATAAATTAAAATACGTTCACCTTCAAAAATTCGCCTTATTTTCTTAATGAATTTAAGCATTTAGTTGTTTATTAAAATAAAATTGAGACTGTGAAACAAAATTAATTTTTTCCTGAACAACAATTTCTTTAAGCACGTTGGTACAAAAACGTTTGTAGTTGGGTTTTAGTCATCAAATGAACACCATCCTTCACCAGTGTGACTTTTTCCTGCCACCAATGTTCCCAATTTTCCTCTTCACCAACCCCTCCTGCTATCTTTGGTACAGGCATTCAATTTCTTTCTCTTACTATCATTGTCATGGTGGTTATTAGTGCAGTTATTTCTCTAGTTGTACTCACCACTCTTTGTGATAAGCTTCCCATCATGGGCTTCATATCTGGTCCCTCATCTTATTGTATTTGGATATTATTACCATACTGCCTTTTATTTTCTTCTTAAATCATACAGATGAGTGAGACATTTCTGTCTATCCATCTCCCAGATATATTTCACTCAGCAGATAATCTCTAAGTCCATCCATGTATAAGTAAACTTTATGACTTCATTTTTCCTAACAGCTGAGTAGTATTTGACTATGTAGATTTACCACAGTTTCTTTAACCACTCATCTGTTTTGGGGAATCTGGGTTGTTTCCAAGATTTAATCTGTGGTAAATAGTGCTGCAATGAACATAGGAGTGTAGTGGGCATCTTTGTATCGTGTATTTGTATTCTTAAGAAATATCCCATGGAGTGGTATTGTTGGATCATGTGGAAGCTCAATTTCCAGGTTTTTTTGAGGAATATCGATATTGTGTTCCAGAAAGTTTGGACTAGACAGCATTCTCACCCGCAATGAAAATAGGATCCAATGCTTCATAAAGAAGGTCATTGGATCCTATTTTCTAAAATTTTTTTTTGGGGGGGGTTTGGGCCACAGCCGTTTGATGCTCAGGGGTGACTCCTGGCTAAGCACTCAGAAATCGCCCCTGGCTTGGGGGGACCATATGGGAGGCCGGGGAATTGAACCGCGGTCCTTCCTTGGCTAGCGCTTCCAAGGCAGACACCTTACCTCTAGTGCCACCTCACCAGCTATTTTCTAGAATTTTGTTGAGGATCTTAATATCTGTGCTCATGAGGGATATTTGTTTGTATTTATTGTGTTATTCTCTGTGTGTAGAATTTCTGTCTACTTTTGATATCAGGTTGATGTTTAGCTTCATAAAAATCTATTTTGAAGTATTTCAGTTTCTTCAATTTCTTGGAAGAGCCTAAAATGTATAGACAGAAGTTTCTCTTGGAAGGTTTGAAAGAAATCGTTAATGAATCCATCTGGGCCTGGACTTTTATTTGGAGGAAGGTTTTGGATTACCATTTTAATTTTCTCAATAGTGAGGGGTCCTTTATAACATACTATCTTATAAGGTTATAAGAGTCCAAGAATTTATCCAGTTCTTCCAATTATCATGTTTTGTGGCATAGAGTTTCTCTATGTAGTATCTGTAATGATATCCCTCCCCCTTTTAATTTATAACCATGTTTATTAAGTTTCTTTTCTTTCTTGTAAATTTTGCTAGTGGTTTATTGGTCTTATTTACTTTTTTCAAAGAATCAGCTCTTTGTTTCATTGATCTTTTGGGTTTTTTGGATATCCAAACCATTGATTTCTGCTTTAAGCTTTATAATTTCCTTCCATCTGCCTATATTTGGTTTATTTTGTTGACCACTTTTCAATTTTATAAGATGTGCCTTTAAGTTATTTTATAGGTCTTTTCTTATTTCCTAATGAGTGCTTGAAAAACTATATATTTTCTTAGTACCCCTTTAGCTCTGTCACACAAATTCTGTTCTTTTTTGTCTTCTTTCTTATTTGATTCCAAGAATCTTTTAATTTCCTCTTTTATTATATCTCTGGCCCTCTGGATATTCAGTAGTGAGCTGTTTGATTTCCAGCTGTTAATTTTTTTTCATATTTTATTTGTAATAGACTAGAGAAAAATATTCTATTTGTAATTTACTCCTAATTTTCAGTAAATTATGTTCTAAGAAGTTAGTTCATACAATTTCTGTCATCTTGATTTTATAGAGGTATGTTTTATGGGCCAGCAAGTGGTCTATTTTAGAGAATCACCCAGGTGTATTGGAGAAGAATGTATTTCCAGTTTTCTGGAGATGGAGAGTCCTCTATGTGTCTAATAGGCCAATTTCTTCCATTTCTCCTTTCTAGTACATTCTTTTTAGGTTTCAGTCTGATTGACCTATCAAAGGGTGATAAGCTCCTGCTATTATTGTGTTGCTATTGATGTCTTCCTTCAAATTTGTCAGCAGTTTTCTTTTAAATTTTGCTGGTCTTTCATTGCATGATATATGACTAGGAGTGTGATTTCTTCCTATTGTACATATCCCTTGATTATTAAGAAATGTCCATCTCTGTCCCTTATAATGTTTTTAAGTGTCAGATCTGTGTCATGATATTAGTTACTAGTATGGCCACTCCAATCATTTTAAGGGAGTTGTTTGCTGCATTTGACTTTGATTCTGTGTTTATTATGACTATTCAGATGTATTTCTTGTACACGGCCAGATATTTGATTCAGCTTTTATATTAATTTTGCCACTCCGTGTCTTTAACTGGGTGCATTTATTCCACTGACAATGAGAGTGATAATTGTCATGGGATTTGGTGTCACCTATTTTTAGTAGTTTGATGTGTCTTTTAGATCCTTCAGTTTATTCTTTAGAGCTGGTTTTGAGATTTCAGGTTTCTGAGCTTTTGTTTATCCATGAAGCTGTGTATGCTTCCTTCAAACTTTAATGTAAGTCTGGATAAGTGAAGTACTTATTGTGATGCATTAATTTCATTGAGTTTTGTCACTATATCCTACTACTGCCATTGGGCCTTGAGGGTTTCTTCTGACAAATCTGTGATAAATCTTAGAGATGCTCCTTTGAATGTAATTTTCTTTTTATAACTTGCATTATTTTTTTTTGTTTTGTTTTTTTTTGGGCCACACCCGGTGATGCTCAGGGGTTACTCCTGGCTATGCGCTCAGAAGTCGCTCCTGGCTTAGGGGACCATATGGGACACCGGGGATCGAACCTCGGTCCGTCCTAGGCAAGAGCAGGCAAGGCAGGCACTTTACCTTTAGCGCCATCGCCCGGCCCCTAACTTGCATTATTATTTGTGGAATAAGCTAGGATGTGTCTTTTCTTTGTATCTTTTTTAGCTGGTACTTATTAAAAATTAATGTTCTTGACCCAATTTTATAACTTTAGAAACCTATGTTTAAATTGAAATATTGCTCTTTGAATCTATGTTTACCTCATTTTTATCAACTTACAAGATTTTCTAAGTTACATCTATTATGCCTGTTATTTCTCATGGAAGTTGGCCAACACCTGTAAAGTAAAACCCTGCACTATATTACAAAGTTCTTATCTTGTTTTACTTTGAAATGTAGTTCAAAGCTCTTTCTAGGCATTACAGGTTCTGAAGCTCAAGAGAATTTCAGGTTAGGAAACTATTTTTAACTTTATCCAATAGACAGATTGAGAGTTTCAATTTCTCTGAACACTCTATTTATAAATCTTTCCACTTACAACTAGGTCCAATAAGGTTATAAAGCACCTAAATTATTTAATTGTTAGGTTGCCTATTACTGACTTATAGTAATGATTTGATTCAGCTTGCCCAGGTTCTAAGGATTTCTACTTCTGTTATCAACCTAGCTCTAACATCCAAGTGTTAGATCGACACACAGATAGACAGATGACAGAGCTATAAACCAAGCATTGGCCGCCATACATAGACACTTGCAACTGTGCTTAATTGTTCAACTTGTTTGTTTCTAACCCTTTAAAATGGTTGGAGGGCAGCTGAGGTTGGACAAGAAAGAAAAGATGTCTCTAGGGTGAATTGAGCTTTGTAGTCCAGCCAATTGAGACTCCACAGTGTTCCCTGACCCTCACACTCTAGTCTTAATCTGTTCCTTAGCAAAACAGATAAAGAACTCTTTTGGTATCAAGCCTGCAAGTTAAATCGATCCTGTGGTTGGGCTTTTAGAGGAGATGGGGTCAGACTGTATGAGTGGTTTGGCTTGGGGTTATTAGGATCCTTAGCACCCTGAGTTTCCCTAGAGAGGAGCACAACTCAAGGGAAGAGGTTGCTGGTAAAGAGATGGTCCCCATCTCTTTAAAGAAGGAAATCCAGTGGCTCCTTCCTGTCTGCAGAAGTTGCCAACAATATGCTCTTGACTGACCTGGTAGAGCTTAATGCAGAGGATTCTACTTGCTTAGTTACAGAAATATTGTCTAGAGCTAGATAGGGAGGAGGAAGAACTCATTACTCCCTTGGGGTGCGGAGAACAGTTTGTTTTAAAGTAGTAATCATTTTCCTCACCCAAAAATCTTATGTAGCATTCCAAGTGTCTTGGTGTCTACTAGGCACATCTTTCAAAGGGCACGTTGTTGATGCAACTCCCAAAATAGCTCAATGTAGGTATTCTGCCCATTTCCTTTTACCTTGACAATATAATTACAAGAGAGGAAGGGAAGCATAATTGATACTTTCCTCTTCTGGATATCTTTTACCATCATCCAGAGGAAACTCAGGCCATACTAATTTGCAAGGGGAAAAAAATCAGCCTGTCCTGCTTGAGAGTCTCAGTTTTGAATGATGGCCAGTTTGTATGAATGAATGCTAGAGGAGTGATTCCAGAGGTGGCTTTTCCCACCTGTCAAAATCAGGTGATGCCTGAGCATCCCCCAGGATCTCCTTTCTCAATGGAGAAAGAAGGGAGTGCTCTATAGTGCCCTATGTTATAGCAAGGCCAAAATGGTGCTAAAAAACTTAGCAATACGAATTTCATTAGACTTCCCAAAGAAAGGGATGTTATCCAGGAAAGAAGGACCACTACACTTAGCCACAGGGGTTGATTCCTGTCTAAAGGCTGAAAATACAGTGCTCCAAATGAGCTAAAGAGGGTATATGCAGAAGATATTAGCTCTGGGCCCCAGATTGATGGCTAAGACAACTTGGCTCACACTGTGTCTTCTCCTGCCTTCATGCTACATGCTGTGCTGCCTTTCACATTGCCCCAGAATCCAGAAGTACTGGCCTCTGCATCTTCTTCTTGGGAAACGAAAGCTTTCCCAGTTTCAGTCATAAGAAGAGTGTCATAGCAGCCTGCAGGGAGGAAAATCAAGAGGTAGTATACCTATGGGCTATTGGGAATTAAAGACAATGAGAAAATGGCTTCTCAGGGCACATTCTGGAGGGCTGGATGCAAGCCTCCCTTTAGAAGACACTTGTGCCTAGATTAGGACTTGGGCCACTGGGACAGAAGAAATAGCAGAGGCAACACTTTGGGGTTTCCAGAAAAGAACCTGTTTTTCATAACATTCCAATCTCCAGGGGTAAAGTGGGGATTACATATAAGGGAATCAGGCAGATCTTTCATTCACCTTAGGAGTGGCCATGCAGTGCTAATCACTTTCTAGTTAGTGGTGGATGCTCACTTTCTTAAATAGGACTAAATGTCTGAAAACAGTGACAGGTAATAGAAACCTCATCTCTGGCAACACTTATCACTTTTCTGCTATGTAGGTGATCTCTGAAGAGCCCTCCAAATGATAAAAGATGTCTCACGTCTGTGGATCTCTGCTGTTGTCCACAGTTCCCAGGTTCTTCAAAATATTTAAGAAAGAAAATTTTGAGTAGTAATTATGCTCAGATTTAGCATTAAAATGTAGAAAAGTTTATTGGACAGTAGAGGAGAAGGAAAAGGAACTCTCTTCATAGGGAATTAGTGTAAGACTAAATAGAGATAGATAGATAGATAGATAGATAGATAGATAGATAGATAGATAGATAGATAGATAGGTAGGTAGGTAGGTAGAAAGATAGATGATAGATAGATAGAGATAAAGAGATAGATAGAGAGATAGAGATAGAGAGATTGATAGATAGATAGATAGATAGATAGATGATAGATAGATAGATAGATAGATAGATAGATAGATAGATAGATAGATAGATAGATGATAGATAGATAGAGATGATAGAATTTTGAATGAATGCTTAGTCTTCGTAGATATCAAGATATCAAGCATTGAAATTGCTGGGTCCTACGGGAACTCTGTTCTTGGTATTTTGAGAGATCTCCCTATTTTTATAGGGAATGAACCAATTTTCCGAGCAGCAATGAACACTTGATGAAAGCATCAGAGCAAATATTACCTATAAAATACGTTTCCTTGAGAAATTTCTTATTCCAAATTTGACACCAACTTACATCTCTGAAAACAGAAAGCCTACTATTTAGAGTATCATAATTTAGTCAAAATCATCACCTTCAGATATTAAAAATCAGTCAAGAGGCCGGAAAGGTGACACAGCAGTAAGGCATTTGCCTTGCATGTGGCTGACCTAGGAAGGACCACGGTTTAATCCCCCCAGCATCCCATATAGTCCTCCAAGCCAACAACAATTTCTGAGCACAGAGTCAGGAGTAACCCCTGAGGACCCCTGAGCATCATCAGGTGTGACCCAAAAACAAATGAAAAATCAGTCAAATTTTTAATGTCTTGGTAATACATGTAGAGATCCACCAAATAAGCTGAATGGAGTTTTGAATATGAGGTTTAGTGTTTAAGCATAAGTTGCTAATATTTTTGGTTTTTTCCTTTTTAGATTAGTTGGGCTTAGGGTACACCTAGCATTGTACAGGGCATACTTCTGGCTCTGGGCTCAGCGATGGTTTTTGTTGAAATTTGGGGTTGCTATAGATTGCTTGCTATAGCAGTGGTCCTCAAACTATGGCCCGCGGGCCACATATTGTATTTGTATCTGTTTTGTTTCTTCATTGCAAAATAAGATATATGCAGTGTGCATAAGAATTAGTTCATAAGTTTTGTTTTTACTATAGTCAGACCCTCCAATGGTCTGAGGGACAGTGAACTGGCCCCCTGTTTAAAAAGTTCGAGGACCCCTGTATAGTGTGCTAAGTATCAAACACAGGCCAACTAAATTTAAGGCCGGCACCCTACCCTCTGTACTATTGCATTAGCCTCACAAGTTGCTAATATTTTAATATTTATGTTAAACAAGTTTAAATTTGTGTTTAAGTAGAAAGGTAGTAATCTAAAATCTTGGAAATAAAAGTGAAATAAAACCTATGAAGATATCATTACATATTTATTCTATAGAACCATGTGAATTATAACTATGAAACTTGATAAGCAGCAAAATTAGCTATTAGATAAAAAGAATATATTTTAAAGTAAAATATATTTTTATTTATAAGTAAGTATAAATATAAATAAATACATTTTATTTTACTGGATAACAGCTTGGATAAAGAAGCAGAAAGGAATGAAAGTTGTTAAAATTACTTACATAAATATCTGCAGGCCCAACTCCACATCTCCTGATTTTCTTTTTATTCTTTCAATCCCCTAGATGTCTTGTCTGACATTCCAGGGTCTTCCTCCAGATGAGATTAATTCCTGATTGACATTCTAGGACCCTTTTAGAACTAAAAGCAGATTGCCCCTTTCTTTTTTCTCTTTTTATAAAAATATTTTTTATTGTGACCAATGTGAATTACAAATCTTTTCACAGTTATATTTAAGGTACATGGTGACAGTAATTTAGGGCTATTCCCTCCACCAGTATTGTCCTCCATCCACGCCTGTTCCCAGCATGCATCACGTACCATCTCTCTTATCCCCTGGACTGCAAGATAATAGGTTCCCTTTATGTATAGCTTGTTGTAGATTGCGTTATCTTGATTCTGTTGTCGTTAACATTGAACTTGGTGTTTAGGCCTGATCATTTTTTATTTCCACTCACTGTTTATGCGACTGTTTGCTCCTGGTATCACCCACTTTTTTTTGTCTCCTTGATTTATGAGGCAGAACAAGATGATTCAGGTTCTGTGGTTCTGTTGGGAAAAAAAAAAAAACTGGGAGGAACCCATCTAAAAGCTATAGATTTAAAAGAAAGGAAAAAAAAAAAACAAGCAAGCATAAAAGCACAGCAGCAGCTAAAAAACAAGAAAGAATAAAGGGGGAAAAAGAAAGGAAGGGGGCTTGTATGGCAAGGTTTTTTATTTGTTTGTGTTTTGCCTGGGCACAGTAAGTATTGTCATTTTCTGCACCTGGTTTTGGCAGCCTCCTCTTTGCCACCAGCATCTCAGCAAGCGCACTTCGCATTCCCTGAACTACTATAGCTCGACTCACAACACTTAAGTTTATACTTCCTGACACTGGTTGAACAAGTAATGGAGACAAAAAGAAACTTGCAGCATAGTACTTCAGAGACTCCCAGAAGACCTAACTACAATTTTTTTCTCAGCACAAAAGGATCAAAGGAAACACAGTGAGACATATAGAATTTAAATTAATTTAATGAGCGGAAAATAATATAGAAAGATCTGCCAGTACTAACCAGTTTTTTAAACTCTTTGAATAATTTTAAGGATACCACATTAAGGCTATTTAATATGATCAAGGAAATGATTGCACAGGTAGTCAGTAAACATAAGAAATTATGAGAAAATAAATGAGAAAACTACAATCAAAAGTGACAGAAATGAATAATATGGTAGGTAGCTTCAGAACCCATTAACAGTAGCTGAGGCAAAAGGTTAAAGATGTCCAGAATGAGATGCAGGAAACCTCTAGGAAATTAAAAAAAAAGATGAATAAAATGATAAAAAATATGAACAACACATCATAAAACTATGGACAATGTGAAGAGGAACAATGCAAGAATGACTGAAGTCACTGAAAACAGAAGACAAATAAGATTTTATAAATAAACCACTAATTTAAAAATATAGCTAAGAATTCCCTAAAGTTGAGGTATGTGATACTGAGATCAAGAGATCTAAACTGTCACAGCAAAAATAAAACGAAGTGGGGCTGGACCAGTGGCATAAGTGGTAGGGCATCTGCATTACACACGCTAATCTAGGACGAGCAATGGTTTGATCCACTGCTGTCCCATATGGTCCCCCAAGCCAGGGGCAATTTCTGAATGCATAGCCAGGAGTAACCCCTGAGCATCAACAGGTGTGGCCTAACCCCCTCCAAAAGGAACTGTGTAGAAAATGTTCAAAATACATTATAAAGAGGATGATAAAAACAGAGACAAGCATATCTTACATATGTTAAATATATAATATATACAATGTAAAACCCATAAAACTCACAGCAAAATTATCAAATGATACACTATGAACTATAAAACAATAATAGGATATAATTTAATTTAAGCCCAATGTATATCTCACAAAAATACTTTATGAAATTATCTTTCAAATTTGAATGAACTATATAGAGTCTATATACAGGCAACAATTCAGAAAATTTATAGCTTTGAAATTCATTTTGTAATAAATATTAAATGAAGTTCTTTAAAAAAAAAAGGCAGACTTCCTGGAAATTTGCTTTTGAGTGTAATATTTACTACTGGCACTTGTGAATGTTCTATCCTAGGTTGAGAAAGGTCTGTTTAGTCTCATCTTGATGATGTTTTCATACTCTTTTAATAATGAATTAGTTTTTCATTTTTATTGAATGTACTATGCCTAGTCAGGTTATTTTATTAAATCTATAGATATTTTATTATAGTCTTCTGCTTATTAATGCATACATTTAAATATTTCTGTAATGTGGTCATTTCAAAGGTAAAGTCAATATTCCCTTTTATAATCATATTTAAGTTTTCCCTTACATTTTTCTTAATTTTTCTCATCACATAACATTCCTCTTATATAAATTATTTAATTCTGGAATGTATTTAATACATGTTAATTTTAAATTTTATTAGCATATTACTAGCCATACTATTAATTTTTAATTTATGTATTTACAAAAGAGAAACAGACCATTTTGAAAATACTTTGGAAATTTACTGATATACAATTATTCAGCAGTATAGCTTTATTCATCAATATGTATGTAGGTGTCACACCATCTCCACAATAACTTTTAAAACTTATTTATTATAAGAAATAAAATATATTATTCTGTAATCCATTTATTAGCAAATAGATTGTAACTTTCTCACCATAGGAACTAAGAATATTAAATAAATATTTAAAATATCAAAAGTACAATAAAAATATGATAAATGAATACAATAACCACCAAAATATAATACTCATGATGGACAACAGTAAACTTAAATTTTGCTGATTTAATATATAATTTTAATATAATATTTAGTGCCTGCTAAAAGAAAGTTTTTCCTAGATTATAATAAAATATAGTTCAAACATGAACAAAAGATTAATAAAATTTAATGATAAAAAACTTTTTTATATAGAGGAATGGTCAGACATTGGCAGAACTCTGTGACCAATCAACAAGAAAACCAGTATAAATAGAAAAGTAGACAACCAAAAAAGGGGGGGGGGCGGTGAGGTGGCGCTAGAGGTAAGGTGTCTGCCTTGCAAGCGCTAGCCAAGGAAGGACCATAGTTTGATCCCCGGCGTCCCATATGGTCCCCCCCAAGCCAGGGGCGATTTCTGATCACTTAGCCAGGAGTAACCCCTGAGCATCAAACGGGTGTGACCCAAAAACAAAAAACGAAAAAACAAAAAAACAAAAGAAAAAGAAAAAGAAAATAATTTTAGACAAAAGTTTAAAGCTTTTTATAAGAAATATTTATAAGTCTATATATTTAGATGGGTTCATTTTGTGTTTCTAAATAGGCAGGTCATATAGAGGTAATATCTTAAATTTTTTTTTTTTTTTGGTTTTTGGGCCACACCCGTTTGACGCTCAGGGGTTACTCCTGGCTATGCGCTCAGAAATCACCCTTGGCTTGGGGGACCATATGGGACACCCGGGGATCGAACCGCGGTCCATCCGCTTGCAAGGCAGACACCTAACCTGTAGTGCCACCTTCCCGGCCCCATAATATCTTAAAATTTTAATGTGTTGGTTTTTATTCATTGAATGGAACATACAAGGCAATACTCAGGGATTAAACTGACTTTGAGTTTAGAGATCACCCTTGGCATCATATGCAAGCCCTGGATGCAACAAGGATTGGCTGGGAGCAAGGCAAATGCCTTATTTCTGGTATTATCCTATCCCTCCAGAACTGTCAAAATATGTAAAACTCAGGCTTATATAATATTAAGATCAAAAGGATATAGATAACAGTCAATTGTTAAAGATTTATCTTCCTAGATACTATGTAAGAAATATACATTAAGGGGTCAAGAAATATAACAAAATGAGTAGAGAACAAGATAGAAACAGTGTTCTATCTTGAGCATTCCATATGGTCCCATGAGCATAACAAGGAGCCATACAGTAATGCAGAGCCAGAATTAAGTCCTGAGTACCACCAGGTGTGGCCCAGAAGAGAATGAACAAACATATACATATTAGTAGGAAGATAAGAAAGGGAAATTGATACACAGATAAATTTTAATAGGAAAGATATATTTAACTACTTAAAAATAAACTTATAGCTACATATACACACTTTTTAAACAGTCAATCTTGCAAAGAAACAAATTTAGAACTCAGGGCTCTGATAAAGTTTTATGGATGTGTCTACCTATACTGGGTTCAAATTTTAAGGGAAATAACTGCATAATGTTTTGTAAAATCATTTGAAATTGAACTGAATATAATTTCTCACTTTTTCTTCTGTGTCTGTTCTGCTTCCAACACAGTGAGGTGTCAGAAATAGAAAACAGAACTCGTTTTCTGTTTTTATTATTATTTAATGAAACACATAGTATTGGTAGTTTTATAAAATTACCAACCATCCATAATCATTTCTATAATAGTATCAAAAATAAATATGCTAAGATCACATATTTGGATATTAATAAATTAAAATTATAATTTCATAAAAACTGAAGCTTAAGAATAAAAATATGATAAAAATATTCTTGTAATTAATTGTGATGTGTTGCCATCTATAAAAGTTATACACTCCTGTAAAATCACTTTTCCTTTTTTCTTTCACTTTTTAAATTAATTAGCACAATTACCCATATCTCTAGTAGATAAGAACTTGTCTCTAAGGGCCAGAGAGATAGTATAGAGGTAGGGCATTTGCCTTGCATGCAGAAGGACGTTGGTTCGAATCGTGGCATCCCATATAGTCCCCTGAGCCTGCCAGGAACAATTCCTGAGCGTAGAGCCAGGAGAGACCCCTGAGTTCTGTCAGGTGTGACCCCCAAAAAAGAACTTGTTTCTATCCATAAGATTTCCCATTTTAGTGTGCCTATGTAAAAAGAAATAATGATGTTATATTATTGGTGCATTTGGGGGTAAGAATGGCAAGCTATACAATCCCTGTGCCCTGGTTTTGACCTGAGCTTTTATTCCCAAGAAGACTATTCTACTAGAATTTTGTACTAAGCAGAACCAAAACAAGCAAAAATAAAAATTAAAGTCAATATAAAGAAGGGGGGTGGAGGAGACTACCTTCAAATTTTGAAGAAGTATACAATTAAGGAATTTAACATTCCAGGAAAATACAGCTATCCCATTAAGTCTTTTGAAATAGTCTGGGGGGGGGGGGTCAGGATGAGACAGTTTCATCCCACACCATAGTCTTATTAAGTCTGATAAATGGTTTGCAGTCTTAAGGTTTCAGGTAGTGTCCTCGAGCTGGGAATCCCTCTGGAGCTGAGTCCAGTAGCGAGTAATAGTCCACATTGAGGGGGAGGTGGAAGAAAAAGGACCACATGGATTGCATCAGAAAGAGTAATGGTTGCAGCTTCTTGCTGGGGCGAGAGATGAGGGGCTGAATAGGGGTCATTTTATTTTGAGAGGTGGGTGGCAGCTTAGTAGGGTAGATGGACAGTCTCGGTTCCTAAGGAGTTAAGAACTGAGAAATTAAGAGGGTTAAATAGGGAGAGATATTGAATCAGGATTGAGGGGGTGAAAAGATAGGAGTTCTGAATAGGGAATGGAGAAAGGTTAATATAAATAGAGTTATAAATAATATAGGCACGGACTGTTTGCAATACAGATTAAGCAATCAGAGAGTAGTCCACTGCATAAAACTCATACCCACTTATAGACAGACATTAGAGATCTATTCATAGGTTGTAGTTAGAGGCCTGACCCTTATAGTGTGAGTAGGAGCACTTAAAAATAATTGAATTAGAGGCCGGAGCAATAGTGCAGTGGAAGGATATTTGCCTTACACACAGCTGAACCAGGATGGACTTCAGTTGGATCCTCAGATCCATAGGATCCCCTAAGCCAGGAGCAAATTCTGAGCACATAGCCAAGAGTAACCCCTGAGCATCACTGGGTGTGGCACAAAAAATTGAATTAGGAAAAACTAAATGATAAAAAAATAGATTAAAAGAATGAAGAAAATACCCGACCCCCCTCTCCCCCTTTCCTCCAGATCTCCAGGTGGGTTTCTGGGAGGAGCTGATGGGGCACCCTGGGTTTTCCCCACTCCCAGGCCGGGTCTGAGGACCGGCCTAGGGTTGGGCTTAAATCCCTGTCCTTCGGGCTTGGGAGGGTCTCTCTCCCTTCCTGGAGCAGGATTTTTAGCAGCACGGGCGGGCAGCTGGCAGACCTCCGCATGTGCCAGCGGCCTTTTGGCCTGGCCTAGGGTAGGGGGTTCGGACCTGGGTCACCCGACCCCCCTCTCCCCCTTTCCTCCAGGCTTAGGGGGTGGCGTTTGATCTGGGGGGTGGCAGATAACTGCTCAGTTATACTCAGGCTGTCACTGGCAATTTCATACCAGTCTGCATTTTAAAACCGCGCGGGGGCGATAGCCCCCGCGCGATCATATGCTCCTCCCAACCATCAGTACCTCAGATTTACCCTTCTTAACTTCAGTAACACACAGTTTTAATATCTGACCAAAGACATACAGTAGATCTTACAAATCCCAGAACTATTTAGAAGGACACAAATCGAACACATATTGAACACATATATCTTTTGAATATTTTAGGATTATTTTCTTTCACTGCTGTAACTCTCTATATATTCTTCTACCATGATGTTTCTATCCACTTTTCATCTTGTCTTTTCTTTGTAAGCTGTTCAGTAAGGATTGTTAGTGGAACTGTCCCTCAGTTTGATGCCTATGATTGAACTATGTCATGGAAATTGCTGGTCTTGTTCCTATTGCCTCCAGATGCACCAATAACGCTTCATGGCATTGATCCTTGTTTGCATAGACACATTAAAATGGGAAAACACTATACATACAGATTAGTTATTATCTAATAAATCTCATTACAATGTACCTTACACCCTGAACATTGATATAATGACCTGGCACAGGCCTCAGATGAATGGGCATTCTCCATTCATGCTGGAACCAGGCAAGCTATCTACGAAACATCCAAGGTCTTTTATAGCAACAGTTGGAAGCAGTCCTCTACCAGGAAAGACACTACCAAGGGTCTGACATCGACCTCCTAAAAAGACACTTCCGTTTATACTGAGAAGACGTGACAACAACAATGACCTGCGAGAAGACGTGACAACAACAATGATCTGCTCTACAGGACATGGTTCTCTCTATTGCCCCTTAAGTGTGAGGTGAAACGAGAGGATGCTCTGCACCATCCTGACTGCAATATGGGATATGCAGACTCCAGGATCTTTAATACAGAAGCATGATACCAACAACAGAGACTATGTGAGGAATGGAGGTGTATTGCCACTACAGACGATGACTTGAATTGGACAAACTAGTTTGCCTAGAGCCTAGAGTCAGTCCTGTGCCAGGAAACTTCAGGGGTAGGGTCTCCATGTATTTAGACCATAATTTGTCTTTCCATGTTCCTTATGTTTTGGTGGGCCTATGCAAACAAATGCCACTTTAATATCGTTTTTTACTATGTTCCCTTGACTCCAATCCTTAAGAAAAACAACCCACTAAAACTTTTGAGGTTAACTTAAACTAGTAAGCATGTGCATGGAACTAGAGAAATGTACTTTGCCCTCAATGTTTAAAGAGTTACATAAATCTAATATCTTTAGATTATATGGTGTGCTGCTAAGAAATAATATGTACTACAACTGGGGATTTGAGGGACAAAGTAATTGTATTGTACATGGGTTCAGTTTTGTTTTTCTTAATGTTCTTTGGCTGAAAGTTCAAGGCTGGGATATCATCGATGGGACTACTGAGAATCCTGTTTATGGGTGATTGGGCTTCCACTGTAACTTTACCCTGTCATCTTTCTTTGCATCTTTGTTGTCATAATTAAAATAATAAAAAATTTAAAAAAAAAAAGAATGAAGAAAATAATAAAGAAAGAAAAATAGGTAAATAAATAAATTGGGCCAGCACATCAGAGAAAAGGTTTTCCAATTTCTAGGGACCTCATCAATGGCAGGGGTGAACTTTGCTAAATTTTAGGATAAATAAAATTTTCACATCTAAAGTACTAAGCAATATGATAATGAGCACTATAAAAGGTATCTATGTTGTATTGTTCCCTGTGTCTTGTGCATTAAGGTAGACTTGAATTTTTTTTTTTTTTTGGTCAAACCTTGCGGTGCTCAGGGATTACTCCTGGCTCTGCATTCAGAAATCACCCTGGCTGGCTTGGGAGACCGTATGGGATGATAGGGATCAAACCCACATTCGTCTGAATCAGCTGCATGCAAGGCAAACACCCTATCACTGTGCTATCTCTCTACCCCCTAACGATTCAGAAATTTTGGTCTAAAAATGAGTACTCAGTAATGTTTTAAATAATTGAAAATCATCAAATATTATCTCAGAAGTAAGGTATAAAATAAAATCAGCAAATAGTCTATACTATAAACAAAATTTTAGTTTAAATTAATTTAGATTCTGTTTAGATTTTAGATGAGTGGGTCTATGATGATTTTGAATTACTAAGGAAAATCATTAATCCTACTTATATATGGAAACATTTGGCAGGTGAAATCATTTCTATTTCTACATCTCTGATATAAAGTCTCATAATAGTTTCCATTTTTATTTCAAATTTCACATAGATTCTTTTCATTCTATTTTAAGTAACATGACCATGAGGTTTTTTTTAAATCATTTTAAAAAATAGTTGGAAATGGAAAGCAATTTGGAGAAATTCCGTAACATGGGAGCAACCATTTTTACTTCCTTTACCAACATTCATAAGGGCAGGCATAAGTAGCATGACAAAGAAGAAATTCAATTTGGTATTGAACTCATCCAACATGGAAACCACCCTTTTGTTGAAAATACATTAAAACCCACCCATGTGCCATTATCAAGAGAGCTTACATTATGATAATATTACTTTTAGGATAGGTGATGAAATTGTCTTTGTTTAATAAATTTAATGCCTTCTCTGACATTTTTAGTTCTTTGCTTATGCTCTCAAAGAATATCTTTAAAACTTATCTTGTAACAGCCCAGAACAATGTATGACCTTTACTCACCATTTCATTGAAAAGTTTACAATGCCTTTCAATTCTTGCATTTTTCTAAAATAGAGGCTGAAAAATATCTAATTCAGAATGTAGAAATCCCAACTCATTATACATACTGTGTTACATAAAAACATTTATCTTTCCTTGGGGTGGGGGCCAGGAAATAAATTCTTTTTATTTGAAACATCTTGCAGACTGTCAGGAGACCTCTAGCAGGCAAGAACTATTCTGATTGTAAAACATTTCTAATTCAGAAAGAATTCTGGAGCAAAGAAACACTGTTTCAAATGATACCTGTCCTTTCCAAATATTTCATGTTCGTATTGTCACCTACTTCAATTTCTCTTGTTGCATCAAAATATACATGTTTTGGTTACATTAAACAGTGATTTCTGGGTAAATGAAAGCAAGAACCAAGTTCCTACTGATAGTCTTTATTGATCCTTCAAAGTTATCTTTCCTTCTGTTGCAAGTGCAACTTCTTTGAGAGTAAGCAGAAGTTTGTAAGGTCAAGAGAAAAGAGGCAATGGGTGCCTGAAAATAGCCAATGGTCTATTTGGATTTCAGCTTAGATTTTACTTTTTGAATTTACTATAGATTAGTTTAAAATGATTAAAATAAAATTACATTGATGGTATTATTGTGCAAAGTTACTGCGCCCCACCACCAACAAATTATATCTCCACCATGGACCTTATGTGAAAAATTATAGCACACTGTTTTATATTTGAGTGAATAGGGACTCATACATTGATTGTTTTGACTTAAACATTACTTTCTAGTGATGCTGTAGTTACAGTTGGAGCACATGAGGAAAAGTAAGGACATAGAGATAGTTCAAAGAACTGGTAACTATTTTTAATGTGAGAAGAACATAGTAGTAATAAGAGAAGAAGGAAGAATAAAAAGGAGAAGAAAGGGAAGGAGTAAGAAGAGAAAGAAAAAAATAAAGTGAAAAAGAAAAATATGGTGTTGTTTTAGATTGATTTTAAATATGTAATAGGATATGTGCTTATCATAAATTACCACATATTAAGCTACTAACTTAAGGATCCAGAGTATTTGTTTTTAAGCTTTATCTTTTCATTCTTTTATAGCTACATATCACAAAGAAAAAAAGACTAGAAAGAACTGACTTCAATATTTGAAATATTTTCATTCTTGGGGCCAGCATGATAGTACAGTGGGTAGGTCATTAGCCTTGCATGTGGTTTGATCCCCAGCATCCTATATGGTCTCAGAGTGCCATCAGGAATGATTCCTGAGCACAGAGTTAAAAATAATCCCTAAGAACAGCTGTGTGGCCAATTGTTTTCATTCACCTATGAATTATAATCCACTGTGATTTTTTATGCCAACTTAGAGCTCTTTAGGGAAACAGTTATAAAATAAAATGTACAGGGACAAGTAACTAGGACAGCAGGTAAGGCATTTGTCTTCCACAGGGCTGATTTGGATTCAAGCCTTGGTATCTCATAAGGTACCCAGAGCCTGTCAGGAGTGATTTCTAAGAACAGAACCTTTGAGTGCCTACAACGGAAGGAAGGAAGGAAGGAAGGAAGGAAGGAAGGAAGGAAGGAAGGAAGGAAGGAAGGAAGGAAGGAAGGAAGGAAGGAAGGAAGGAAGGAAGGAAGGAAGGAAGGAAGGAAGGAAGGAAGGAAGGAGGGAAGGAAGGAGGGAAGGAGGGAAGGAGGGAAGGAGGGAAGGAGGGAAGGAAGGAAGGAAGGAAAGAAGGAAGGAAGGAGGGAAGCAAGGAGGGAAGGAAGGAAGGAAGGATGGAAGGAAGGAAGGAGGGAAGGAAGGAAGGAGGGAAGGAGGGAAGGAGGGAAGGAAGGAAGGAGGGAAGGAAGGAAGGAAGGAAGGGAGGAAGGAAGGAAGGAAGGAAGGGAGGGAGGAAGGAAGGAAGGAGGGGAGGGAGGTAGGAAGGAAGGAAGGGAGGGAGGGAGGAAGGAAGGGAGGGAGGGAGGAAGGGAGGAAGGAAGGAGGGAGGGAGAGGGAAGGAGGGAAAGAGGAAGGAAGGAGAGGGAATGAAGGGAGGAAGGAGAGGAGGGAATGAAGGGAGGAAGGAAGGAAGGAAGGAAGGAAGGAAGGAAGGAAGGAAGGAGGGAAAGAAGGAAGGAGGGGGAGATGGAGGGAGAGAAGGAGGAAGGAACGAGGGAGGGAGAGGGAGGGAGGGAAGGAAGAAGGAAGGAAGGAGAGGGAAAGAAGGAAGGAAGGAGAGGGAGGGAATGAAGGGAAGAAGGAAGGAAGAAAGGCAGGAAGGAGGGAAGGAGGGAGGGAGAGAGAGGGAGAGAAGGAGGAAGGAAGGAGAGGGAATGAAGGAAGAAAGGAGAGGGAGGGAATGAAGGGAAGAAGGAAGGAAGAAAGGCAGGAAGGAGGGAAGGAGGGAGGGAGAGAGAGGGAGAGAAGGAGGAAGGAAGGAGAGGGAATGAAGGAAGAAAGGAGAGGGAGGGAATGAAGGGAGGGAGGAAGGAAGGAAGAAAGAAAGGCAGGAAGGAGGGAAGGAGGGAGGGAGAGGGAGGGAGAGAAGGAGGAAGGAAGGAAGGAGAGGGAATGAAGGAAGGAAGGAGAGGGAGGGAATGAAGGAAGGAAAAAAAGGAGGGAGGGAAAGAGGGAGGGAAGGAAGGAAGGAAGGAAGGAAGGAAGGAAGGAAGGAAGGAGGGAGGGAGGGGGGAGGGAGGGAGGAAGGAAGGAAGGAAGGAAGGAAGGAAGGAAGGAAGGAGGGAAGGGAAAGGGGAAGGAAGGAGGGAAGGAGGGAGGGAGGGAGGGAGGGAGGAAGGGAGGAAGGAGGGAGGGAGGAAGGACGGGAGGAAGGAAGGAAGGAAGGAAGGAAGGAAGGAAGGAAGGAAGGAAGGAAGGAAGGAAGGAAGGAAGGAAGGAAGGAATGAGGGAGAGAGGGAGAGAGGAGGAAAGGAAGGAGAGGGAGGGAAGGAAGGAGAGGGAAGGAAGGAAGGAAGGAAGGAAGGAAGGAAGGAAGGAAGGAAGGAAGGAAGGAAGGAAGGAAGGAAGGAAGGAAGGAAGGAAGGAAGGAAGGAAGGAAGGAAGGAAAGAAAGAAGGAAAGAAGGAAAGAAGGAGGGAGGGAGGACCTAGAGTGGAAAAGAAAGTTAAAAAAATTTATTAGAGTTTTCATATTTCATTCTATTGCTGAGAGGACACATCAGTTTACTTATATACTTTGTCAAGTATAATATTGAAGAGTTTTATTTAGAGAAGTATTGTGTATGAGGAGAAAGAGGGGAGAGAACTATTCAAGAGAGAATACCAGCTCTCCAGAGAAGAGTGTAAGCCTCCTCACCAGTTTAAAAAGAAAAGTAAGAAATTTTATGCATACTGTACTGGCAGTTGTCTCTCCTCTAAAGCATACGCTTACTGATATTTGTGTATAATATACATCTACTTTTTGTTTCATTAAAGTTTCTTATTGATGCCAGATCTACTTACTCTGCCTTTATATAGTATCCCATCACTTAGAGAGACACATCTTCTTTTCATGGAAATAGTTGGCAGACTCAAATGTCATTGAGATTTTGGTCTGCCATCTATCTACCTATCAAAACATTATTAAGCTCAGCTTTTTCATGATTCCTTCTTAAAAAATACTCACATTTCCCAGTCAACTCCTAGTTAGACATCTAATGTCATAACTTAAATCTGAGTTTTAAATCAATGTTTATGGTCCTTTGAGATACTAGAACTACTCCAAATTATCATCTTCCCATGGCAAATTTTAAATCAAGAAATAGTCTTACTCATCTGTGGATTTTAAGAAAAATTAAAGACATTACTGCAATATGGGTCAGAGACAATATAGTTAAGGGCTGGAAGGGCTGGAAGGACTGGCTCACAATTTGAAGCTCACCACAAAGAGTGGTAAATGCTGTTAGGGAAATAACTACACTAACAACTAGCATGACAATGTTAAAAAAATAAGAGAAGTAGAATGCCTGTCACAAATACATGCAGCGGGTGCATTGGTGATGGTAATATTGCACTGGTGAAGGGGAGTATTCTGTTTATGACTGAAACCCAACTACAAACATGCTTGCAATCATGGTGCTTAAATATTTATATATTAAAAAATACTTCCTGGGGCCAGTGAGGTGGCACTAGAGATAAGGTGTCTGCCTTGCAAGAGCTAACCAAGGAAGGACAGTGGTTCGACCCCTCGGCGTCCCATATGGTCCCCCCAAGCCAGGGGTAATTTCTGAGCACTTAGCCAGGAGTAACCCCTGAGCATCAAATGGGTGTGGCCCAAAAAAACAAAAACAAACAAAAAATACTTCCTGTCAGATAGGAATTTTAAAAAGATGTAGGACTTTTTATTCCCAAAGGGCCTACAATATAGTAGATGTTATTATTACCAGGACAAAAAGGGAAATTTCTTAGTAAAACCACGCAGGATATGAAAAGAAAAAATATTTGTGTTTCTTTCCTTTTTTTAAATAATATCTTTATTTAAACACCTTGATTACTTGTAGTTGAGTTTCAGTCATGTAAAGAACACCCCCCTTCACCAGTGCCACATTCCCATCACCAATGTCCCAAATCTCCCTCCTCCCCACCCCACCCCTGCCTGTACTCTAGACAAGCTTTCTACTTCTCTTACTCATTCACATTGTTATGATAGTTCTCAGTGTAGTTATTTCTCTAACTACACTCACCACTCTTTGTGGTGAGCTTCATATCATGAGCCAGTCCTTCCAGCACTCATCTTTATTGAATATGGGCATTATTACAATGATATCTTTTATGTTTCTTAAAACCCATAGATGAGTGAGACTATTCTGTGACTATCTCTCTCCCTCTGACTAATTTCACTCAGCATAAAAGATTCCATGTACAGTCATGTATAAGAAAATTTTATGACTTCAACTCTCCTGATGGCAGCATAATATTCCATGTGTATATGTAACATAGTTTCTTCAGCTATTCATCTGTTAAAGCGCATCTTGGTTGTTTCCAGAGTCTGACTATTGTAAATAGTGCTGCAATGAATATAGGTTTGAGGAAGGCATCTTTGTAGTGTCTTTTTGTGTTCCTAAGGTATATCCCTAGGAGTGGTATAGCTGGATCATATGGGAGCTCAATTTCCAGTTATTTTTGAAAAATATGCATATTGAAAAAATATATCCATATTTTTTTCCATAAAGATTGAACTTGACGGCATTCCCACTAGCAATGAAGGAGAGTTTCTTTGTCTCCACATGCCCGCCAGCACCTATTGCTCTGTGTCTCTTCCAGATAGGTTAGCTGATATGGCCAAATAGCTTGGGGCAGTGTAAATGAAAATAGGTTTGGGGAACCCAGCATGTGGCTCACACCATGTAGTCCTTACAAAATGGCATCTCCTTGTTTAGAATCTAAAATAGATCTGCCATGTGGCCTTTTCAAAATGGCATCCTTCTTTGTTAAGAAACCAGGTCCCAACACTACTTATTCTATTATTCATCCCATGCAAATGTTTTAACACCTAGTTACATTTCAAATTTGAGACTTGGTTCCATAAACATTCTATTTAAATAAAAATTGTCATTCCTGGGGTTGGAGCAGTGGCGCAAGTGGTAAGGCATATGCCTTGCCACGCTAGCCTAGAACAGACCATGGTTCGATCCCCCAGTGTTCCATATGGTCTCCTAAGCCAGGAGTGATTTCTGAGCACACACCCAGGAGTAACCCCTGAACATCACCCTGTGTGGCCCCCCCCCCAAAAAAAAAAAAAAAGAAAAAGAGATAGACACTCGTGACTTCTTGGAAGTAAAATGCCTGATAATTATATATTCTATCCACTTGGTATATTCCTATGTAAGTTTATAGGGTGAAAGACATAATTTGGGGGTGCTCTGAAGGTACATCCTGGCGGTCTGTTCATAGGACACTCCTGGTAAAGCTCATGAGACCATTTGGTGCTTGAGATGTAACCAGGATTTATTCCCTATACTATTTCTCGTCTAGACCATCTTGATCATTTAATGCATGAAATGTTTTAGAAGAAAATCCAGGAGGCCGGGGAGATAGCATGAAGGTAAGGCATTTGCCTTGTGTGCAGAAGGACGGTGGTTCAAATCCTGGCATGCCATATGGTCCTCCAAGCCTGCCAGGAACGATTTCTGAGTGTATAGCCAGGAGTAACCCCTGAGCACTGCTGGGTGTGAACCTCCCTTCCCCCCCAAAAAAAAGAAAAAAAAAAAAACGATAGATTTCCTCTACCCTTTTATTAAGAAAGCAAGAGACTTTTTAAGTTCTAGCACATGCTCCATATTATTCTTGTAAGGGTCTTCAATTATGACTGTCTAATTATGAATCCAAGCAAAGAATAGTGCTAATTCTGTCACTTATGGGACTTTATGTGAATACCTTGGGGAAAAACATAATAAGAAAAGAAGAAATAAAATGAATTACCATCATGCTGAAGATTAGACCAACCAAGTACAGCAGATAGGATACTGGTCTTGCACACTGCTGAGAAATCAGTGTTCAATCCCTATATCCCATATGGTCCTTTGAGCAAGCCAGGTATGATTCCTGAATGCAGAGCTAGGAGTAATCCTTTAGAACTGTTGAGGTGGCCAAAAAAAACAAAGGTGACAGTATGACTGTGCTTTATGGTTAAATAAGAAAGCAAGCAAGAAAGAAAGCTTAAGTCATCAATAAATAAGACACAGGACTCATCACTGAAGAATTCTTTCTGAGAAATAAAGTTTCCCAATAATCCATTATTCAACAACAAAACTCAAAACAGTGCATATTAGTCAGTCTGTTTACTGAAGCTCTAGGGGAAAAGTTTATTTTTATCTTTCAGACCCCATATATCAAAATTAAATGATCACAGCAAAAATAAAATAAAGTTGGAAAAAATCATAATTTGAGGAAAATTTACCCTTATCTTTGTGTATATATGAATTGTTTTAGATTTTTACCTAACTGCATAAAATAAAATTAAAAATTTTAATGGCTTTTATGTTCAAGGTTATAAATCTATGATGATAAATTATAAAAATTCAAAACATTTCCAATAATCAGTTTTCTCTGCAACTAATTCTTGTGCAAAAATGGCAGTCGACTAAAAATATATAAATCTATGTTGTAATTGATATATTAAAAAATATGATGGACAATGAATAAGGGAATCAATATGACTGGAATATGAGGCATTACACTAATCATGGGGGGCCAAATTTCAACACTGACTAAATGCATCATCTTTAATTTCATAGTTACCATCCAATGCAAATAGAACAAAACATACAATTAAGCTATTTAAAATACCTAGATTAGGTCATTGCATTTTGGTCAAACCCTTTCCTTTAAAAGACAATAGTTTCTTCATAGGAAACTCCTTTTGGCAGGAGTACTTTTGAATACTGTTCATTGATTTTTGGATCTTCTGTGAAGGGAAAGTGTTCCTAAAATAGATGTTTCTTTTTTAAGATAGCACTATTAGATTATAAAATAAAATAGTTCATCTTTTCCTGTTATCAAAGAGAAAGCTTTTCATAATTTATTATGGTATTTTTATCAAATTATAGAAGTTATCTTTTGGGCACTTGGTAATTATGTAATGTAGTATTGAGAATTGTGAGTAAACGATACAGAAAACTTAGTACTTTCTCATCTTTGATTGCATCAATAATTATTTTAAAATAAACTTTTCTAAAATTTATTGGTGATGCTTTTAGATTCTGATACCATATGTAAGGGACTAAGAAATGTCACGCCCTCTTGACAAGTAAATAGCTGAACAGATTGGAAAAATGTATGTATAATTCTTTGGACAGGGAAAAACAGAAGTTTCTACCTTCAAATTTGTTGAATATGGTGATTAGCAACTTACCAAAGTATAGTCAAACAGGCATAAAACATCTTAGGATCCAATGCCAAGGCACTAATTATAAGTTACAAGTTTCTTTTGCATGACAAGTAAAACATTAGGGCAATATATTAGTGTCTGATGTGCATCATTGAAAATCAACATGAGAAAATACACTGCATTATTTTCACCACTAAAAGTACAATTCTATTCCTCATGTTAAAGGCAAAATAAAAATAGATAAATATGACTCAAAAGGGGCCGGAGAGGTGGCGCTAGAGGTAAGGTGTCTGCCTTGCAAGCACTAGCCAAGGAAAGGACCACGGTTCGATCCCCCGGCATCCCATATGGTCCTCCCAAGCCAGGGGCAATTTCTGAGCGCGTAGCCTGGAGTAACCCCTGAGCATCTTACAGGTTTGGCCCGAAAAACCAAAAAAAAAAAAAAAATATATATATATATATATATATATATGACTCAAAAGCTCTGTAGAGGATCAGACAAAGAAGGTCTCAGACAATATTGAGACATTTATTTATAGGTGTTTTACCAAGTTCTTAAAATTAACTATCACAGAAAAAAATATTCCTCCCAGTTTCAAATAGAATTGTGAGATGGAAATGATCATTTTGAAGTATATCAAATAACAGTTCTTTCCAAGTATGTTCTCAGGTAGACCAAAGTCATATAGTGAATAGGGCTTTTGTCTTGCATGTGGGCAATTAGGGTTGGATTCCTAGCATACTGTATGGTCCCCTGAGCCTGCCAGGAGTAATTTTTAAGCACAAAACTAGGAGTAACTGTAAGATGACACCCAACTGTTAACCCAAAACAAAAGTGTTTCTCCAATTCCCATTTTCCTTTTAATATGTAAAATTTCCTTTCTTTTTGACATGCAAAATTTCACCTGGATCTTTTTCACCCTGTAAATCAGTACTGACTATAAAAAAAAAAAAAGAACATTTTGATTTTGCCACACAGTGATACCATGAGGCAAGAAGCAAACCAACTCCATGATTCTTTCCTGACTGACTTGGTTTATTAATTCCTTGCAGCTACCCTTCTTGCAACAAACCCATCTGCCTAAGGTAGAAATATGGCAAATATGATCTGTGGGTCGGAGATTTATTTTACAAGTAAGAAATAAGCAAGATAATAAAATAAATAAAATAATAAATAACAAAATAAAATAATTTTACTTGTAAAATAAAATAATTTATTTTACAAATAACCCCTGAGCACTGTGTGTGGCCTACCAATAAACAAGAAACCAAACAAACAATAAATACCCTCAGGAGAACTAGTTAAGAGAACTTCATATGCCGAGGAATTAGAGCAAAAGAGGAATACTTTAATCTAGCTCCTGTATTCATCCCAAACCATCTAAGATATTAACAAGCTGGCAGATTCTTGATAAAAATTATTTGTGCAACCAAACTTGTCTTAGAAAGTTGATTTTAATCTGCACAAATGCAGGGAAAATGAATCTCCAAACAAAAGTTTAGTTTGACTCAGATAATGCAGCATACTGATCAAAACGACAATCAGTGTATCAATGTATCAATGACCCTTTATAACTTTCTGTTTGGCAGAGGCAATGTGCTTCTGAAGAAAAAGGTGTGGAAGATAAGTATTAAAAATTTGAAAGTCCTTGTTTAGTTTCTGGATATGTGTGTATGGAGAAGGAAGAAGTAACCATGGTTTGGTAACAGCTTTACAGTTGCGTGTTCAGGGGGTTATTTGGGAGAACAAGGGTGGTTTGGGGGCACATCTGAGACTGCTGAGGGCTTACTCCTGGCTCTGCACCCAGAAGTTGATTCTGAAAGTGCATATGGAATTGTGAGATACTGGAGATTAAGTATAGACTGGCCACATGCAAGGCAAGCATTATACCCACTGAACTATAGTACTCTGGTCCCAGAAATTGTCTTCTCATCTTTATCACAGTCACCAGTGTCTGGGCTTACTTTTCTATTTCAAAAGGTACTTCTGTCACTGTTGCAGGCTCTCAAAACATGATAAAATGCATTAATAATAATGACAATAATTAAAACACAGTGACCCTAATAGAGGGAGAGTAAAAATGATCATCATGTAAAGAAACCATTGTAAAGTTTGCATTCTAAAAATTGAGTTAATTTCCCATCTTTATTTTGAGGCCACACTATTCTTTCCAGTACACCATTTGGGAAGGTATAGTCTCTATCTCCTACACTCCCCATGTTTGTTCTTCAAACTGAGTTATACATACTATTGAATTGATAATGGGCAAATGGCATTTTACGTGATTGTGTGTTCACAGAATTATAGAAAAGATTCACATTAAAAACTTAGAACTTTAAGAAGTTATTATTATTCAGTTTAAGTAGATGGATCCAGCTCCCTCCCCCATTCCCAGGCTTCTCCTTTTATTCATGTAGAAATTACTCATCCTGTCCCTTAATGCCTGCCTGGTCTAGTATACAACATCATATTCGCTTGTCATCTGCTCACCTCCAGTGTACATTTGAAAGCATGAAAATACATTTCACAAGATGGGACATAAATAACATGAAAGTCTTGTTGCTATACCATTTTCTAATCAAAGTATACATTCCTACTCTGTAATATTGTCACTGGGCCTCTCAGACTATACATCAGATATTTCCTGTCATCATAGCTTCCCTTAGTGTGTGATCACATCTACCTGCATGTGAGCTAAATTCCTGCTATTGTGTTGTCTCTCTGTGCCTCAGAGCTTTTCCTGATTTCCCTAATTGTCCAGCATACAAACCATACTACCATATATTCTGCCTTCTCTCTGGGTATACAAATCCTACATGATTGTGCTGTCTTTCTGGGTAAGGGGAGGGGAGGGCTTATATCTTCTGTTTTCTCCCACTCCATTCCATTATCTTTTTTTATTAGATATATTTTGGATATGCAAGATTTAAACTAAAGTAGCTAGCTCATCTGGTGATCCATCCTTCCACTCCCACTGTTTACCACTAATATCAACTTGCCTCAAAATGTTGACATTTCTCACACTTACCACCACTGAGTTTGACTTATAGCAAAATCTTGTACTCTGCTCTCACTGGGATCTATCCAACACAGACTTTTAATAGTTTCACCTTTGTAATTAAAATGGGCAGCCTAACTTCCCATGGCAATGAATTCTTGAGGTGTATAACCAAGAGACTGGATTTGGAGGATTTACATTGTCACTGATAAGAAGCTCACTTGGAGCCACTGCAGGCCCAGAGAAGACTAGATCCTACTATTTCAGGGGTGGCGAACACGTGACTCGAGCCAGATGCGGCTCCCGGCCAAAATGAATGCGGCTCTTTGCCTTTTATCATTATTTTGTATACTGTAACTCTTTGTCAAGTTTGGATTTTGTTCTGCTGCTTCTGAGGAGGGACCTCTGAGGAGAGATCTCCGAGTGCGTAGTCCCATCTCCCATCCCTCAGAAACAACTGCACGGGCCAGTGAGCGGGGAACCCAGGTGGCACATGTCGGGTCACATCTGGCCGTTAGTTCTTAGTGTGGAGGATGCAGCACACTGTCACTGCAGGATTTTGACCCTTACTCCAAATGGCAAAATGCAATATTTGTTTCATAGATTATTGTTAAATTTATATGCTTTTGTGTGAGTGACCTGTTTTGACAGGTCACTGCGTGGTGTGGCTCTCCGACTCTCACAATTTAAAATGTTGGCTCTTTGTGTTGAACTTGTTTACCACCTCCGTCCTATTGGATCCAGAAGCCACATCTAGAACAAAGGTCAGGAAAGGAAGATCAAAGAAGACCATCAACTAACCTCACAACAGAACTCTTGCTTAGGTGGAATGCCTGAGATGGGGTAGGTTGGAAAGATTCTACAAAAGTCAATTTAGAACAAAGGTGGTGCACACATGTGTTTTGTGGATATCTGGTGTCCAAATACATGTAGCCTGCACATCCCCTCTTGAAATATGAACGTTTATGCTTTCATGCTTTCACTCTCAGTTGTGAACTGAGGCTCTCACTGCCATTGGAGAGAGGTAAATAGAAATATCCTGGTAAGTAATGTGAAAGGCAAGGCAAAACTAATGGAACAGAAATAAACATATTTGAATTTAATCTATGGTTGAGTTAATAGATTATGTGTTGCCCTTTTTGTCATGGTGTCTGCAAGCATATGTGGTCCATATCTTCTCTCTTGAGATTTGTATTTTTGTACAAGGACTCTCTTCATATACATTTGAAGAAGTCTGCACTCTCTTTTCAGTGCATTACTCTCTGTTTCTATTTTTTTCTCCCCTTACTTAGTACCTCCAAATAGAAACTGCTTGTCTTCTCCTGAAATAAGAGAAGATGTGGCTGTTTGCTACCACTGGAAGAACTGTGGGTAATTATTAGCTTAATTTAAATAAAAAGGTCAGGATAGTCCCCTAAAACTAACATAAAGTTTAGTTTAGTTTAGTTTAGTTTAGACAACAAGAATCACACATATGGTCCTAGCAAGAAAAGTCCTTCAAGAAACAAAGATGGCCATGAATTTAATGCTATACATTAAAGTTCTTTGCTGATTGTTTATCACCCTATGGCTTATGTAAATATTCCAGACTTTTCTCTTAATGTACCTGTTAACTGTTCTTAACTACCTGTTAAAATTAACAATGGCTCACTTGTCTGGAGCAAGGAAGCCAAGGTCAGGGAACAGAAATGGTATTTAAGAAATGGCCAGCCTACCAACTTGCTCCAGACAGTCAAGGCTAACTTATGGCCTGGGCAGTCCTTTGCTGTCTCATTCTTTGAGATTGTGGTAATTCATGAGAGCAAATAAATTCAAGCCTAAGATCTCTACTTAAACTACAATATTTCCATCAATGACTCATATGAACTGTCTCTGTTTTCTACTTCATTTTCTCATCTCTCACTTAAATAAATGTTATCATAGCCTTTCCTTGGATCACCTTGTTTCTATAAATTCCAACTCCCTGTCTTAGATCCTTTGCAATTTCTCCAAAGAAAACAATTATTTTTCTCTCTCATCTTTCACAGGTGCTCACCAGTGTTCATATCCTCAGACGTCATAGGTGTCAGTAATGGAGGGAAGGAACATGTTTGGTGATAGCTTGATATCTTTCAGTTTATACTTTTGAGCTGACATATGTCAACTTTGTAACCTTAGTTGATTGAATGACTATGTGCATTAGTTTGAAAGCTAACTAAAAATGAAAACGATTGACCCAAAATAATGATCAATCTCTTAAACATTACATCTTGGATATCTAGATAAATTATTTAGTAAGAGTCTACAGAAGGATTAGTTATTGGCTGGCCTGTATCCTTTTCACCTCTGTTTAGCAGTAGTTTTGTGGAAGATTATTTCTCATTATAGTCAGTCCTGAAGAAACCATAAATCAAGATGCCTGACCTTCTCTGCCAAGCTTGTTAAACTGGACAAATTGGATTTTCTGACTTGAAACTTTGTACTTTAAAATGATTACTGAATGACTGAAAACAAAAGAAAAAAATGAAATGTTCCAATTTCAAGATTATATTCCTAACAAAACTATTGCCTATTAAATTCTTAATTCACTAGAATGACCAATCTTTTTCTGACAGATTCTGTTCTTTCTTCTAGTATTTCTTTTATCATTTCCTTTATACTATAAATTCTCACGCTACATTTCATTTCTCTTAAAATTAGCAGTGTCACACCATTAACATAACAGGAATCTCTAAGTTTCTAAAGGAATATTTTGTCAGAAGGCCAATTGAGAAGATTTTTCCCTTAAGTGTGGATGGCTGGAAGATTCCTGAGATATTTCTCACCATTGAGTCTTCTCTCTCAGAGTGGATAATTGAATGAGATGTTCTGTTAATGAAACTAACATTCTGCTTCCTTTACTACAAATATTTATTTATATATTTATATATATTATTTATTTATTATTTATATATACTCCCTTCTGTTGTGCGTGTATATAGTAAAACCTTTCTTTTCCTAACATCTTAACATACGAAATTTTACAGGCAAATATAGCCTTGATTAAATTTCTCTTTACCTGGAAAACTCAGCATCAAAGACGATTTCGTTTTTCCTTGCCCTTAAAGGCCATAGAAGTTTGTAACAGAAAGGATTGCTTTGTTTCAGGAACTTCCCCTAGATACTTTGAGTACCTGCTAACTAATTTATACTTTCAAAAGGTTTGGCCAGGATAACTTTGGGCAACTGAATTTTACCAGATATAGATTCTGCATCCCTTTCGTATAAGTTTATCTCTTTTATTTTCCCCTTTCAGAAACCAGATCGAAGTAAATTAGTCATTTGTTATAAGCCCCTAGATCTAAAAACATGTTTCCTTAGGAAAAGGAAATTTGATAAAGAAACCTGGCTTCTTGCTAATCTCTTAATTTACATCAATATGACCCCTAGGGCCTGAAAGAGGAACTGCTTCAAGATGTTAAAACTTACCTTCCTTTTATACCCTGGGCTCTAACTGAACTGGATTCCTTTTTAAGGTCTATAAACCACCTAGAGCCAAGATCAAACAATGTACACTGATAAGTTTCTGTTAACAAAGATATGTTGTACTTTTCAAAGAAACAAAATATGAGCATTCTTTTATACCTGTGACTGGCAATATACCTTATAGAAACCCCTAATCTGGATATTAAATTTAGAACATGCTGTTTTTCCACATACATTGTGTGGCCTCTACTTTCTTGATATTTTCCACCCATGCATCTACTCTCCTTGAGAGACATTCAAAGAAGTTCTCTAATGCAACAGCATACCAAGAACTAGTCTGCAGCATAGTAGGAATGAGTTCTCTTGTTTATAACAAAATTATTTTAATGTAAGTTTATGGCATCTAACATTTGGTCCCAAGAACCAAATCACAATGTCTAGACTTTAAAGTCTTCATTAAAATTTTGTGATAAAATATAATGCTTTAACATCTGGTGGTCTTATTTCTGAACATTTTAATGTGTACTCTTTTAATTTCTTTATAGCATAAAAATATTAAATAAATTTCTGTAACTTATATTCTAAAAACCCAAATATGTATAACCATTTTATCCCTCAAAATTAAGAAATTTCATTTACATTGACATACAAAGTAAAATTTTGAGAAAAACTTAAGAAAAATGGCTGACACACCATCAAGATAGCTTGATGATAACATTCCATTTAGGAGAACTGGGTTAATTTTGGTTCCCTGTGTACCACTGAGCATTCGATACACAGAACACCACCAGGAATGACTCCCAAACACAAATCTGACCGTTGCCTTGAAAATTGCAGAATGTGGCCCAAAATGAAAACTTAAGTGTATAAAATAGAAGGGATGGGGTTTTTTTGTGCTAAATGAAACTAAATTAACTAAAACAACTAACCAGTTCATTTACCTGAATCAAATTAATTTCAAATACGTTTATTTCTATTCCATTAATTTTGCCTTGGCTTTCACATTATTTACCAGGATATTTCTAAGTACTTACTCTTTGCTTGTTTTTTTTTTGTTGTTGTTGTTGTTGTTTTTTTTAATGTAGGTGACTAGCTCTTACCAAAGACCAATTTGTGAGAGCTGGAATATAAGTTATTTATATTTGCTTATAATATTCTCAGTTTATTTATATGTACAATAAAAATGCAATGTTGCCAAATCAGAGAAATAATTATACAAGATATTTAAAATAAAATATTGGTCTTCAAATACATGATATCTGTCAAGTATAGAAAAAATATTGTTTGAAAAAAACTTTGAGCATGAAAAATTCAATAAAATAAACACTCTTGAAAAAACACCAGTACTCTACCATTATTTCTTCATAAAGATATAAAATACTATGAACAAGACTTCTTTCAAGTAAGATGCCCCTTCCAATGCATTCATCTGTTTTAAATGAAATATGAATGATGAAATTGAAATATATTAATCATGCTTCTGCTTCTGTGAATCATGCTTCTGCTCACAGAAATTGTTTAAAATTTAACTAGAGCCCCAAAGCCTGAACAATGGACAGGGCATTCTAGGACAGCCCACGTCTCAAAAAGCCCAAGCAACAGGCAGAACCTAGGCAGGTAGAATGTCTTAAGCTAGGCATTGTCTAAGTAAACCATGATACAAACATGAAAATAGTTAAAGGGACAATAAGCTGACATACATGAAATGCAGGTGGGATAGGAGAGGATACTTGTGGTTAAAGTATCCTTTAAGAAACCATTGTTTCGGGGCCGGAGAGATAGCATGGAGGTGAGGTGTTTGCCTTTCATGCAGGAGGTCATCGGTTCGAATCCCGGCGTCCCATATGGTCCCCTGTGCCTGCCAGGAGCGATTTCTGAGCCTGGAGCCAGGAATAACCCCTGAGCACTGCCGGGTGTGACCCAAAAACCACAAAAAAAAAAAAAAGAAACCATTGTTTCAAAATTGCTGCTTGATGATTTATTGAATGACATATGTAATGTTTCAAAAACCCTATAAATGTTGTAAGTAACTGACACTAGAAGTCCGCAGACCAGCCTAGACTGTTGGATCCCAGGGGCACAGGTAATAATAAAATCCTGATGGTACTGGCATCACCAATTGGCATTCTCTGTCTCTTTGGGTTTGGGGATTATGGGCAACCCTTTGGTTTCTCTGACTCTAGCATATCCTCTAGACTAGTAGACAGCCTGTTTTAACTCATTTCCCATTTCTGCATCGTGGACTTCATAGGCTATTTTGAGAATTAATGGGTAACAAGGAATTGGTTGCCAATTCAGGTGTTTGATTTGGAAACTGAGTCTTTAAAACCCCACCACTTCCAAATCCGGGGCACCCCTCTTAGAAATTGGCAATGAGAAAACTAAAAACATTTATAAAAGCAAGAGCCAGATTTTCTGGGCTGCAGGTGGAGCTACACAGCTGCCAGGAAAAGTAAGACACCTGCTATGTCCTTGAGTACCCTTTGATGGTGGGGAAAGGAGAACAATAGGGTCTGCTGTGAGGTAAAGCTAGGTTTAGTTATAAATAAGTTAGATTAAAGAGCTCTGTAGAGAGTTTGCCCTTTC
Source organism: Suncus etruscus (assembly GCF_024139225.1). Classification (NCBI taxonomy): domain Eukaryota; kingdom Metazoa; phylum Chordata; class Mammalia; order Eulipotyphla; family Soricidae; genus Suncus; species Suncus etruscus. The sequence goes on along the minus strand of NC_064856.1, from coordinate 3,782,414 downwards.
TGAAAGGTCAGCAAGTGGTCCCTGCTAGTGAGAAACTCAGCCTAGTAGCCTTAGGCAGCTTTTGCTAAATGTAAAAGATCACCTTTCTGGTTACACTCTTGACAGAGTCAGTCATTAACACTGTTGGAGACATTACTTCAGCAGACATGTAATTAGCTGCTTGTTTAGGTCAGGTCTGAAGATGTCTATAGAATTTTGTGTTATGTGACATTGTGTTGAATTGTCACATAGTAGAATCTCTCCCAAACCATGATGTAAAATATTAAAGCAGAACTGTTATAGAAATAGATGAAGGGCACTTGATCACAGGCACTTTGATGGTGGTGAAAAGCATTCATTTGTTTACATTTCCAAGCTATGTAAAATAAGGCAGTGCAGTGAATAGTGTGTTCCCTTGCATGCAGTTAACCTGGGTGCAATTCTCAGCACCCCATCTCATTCCCAAGTTCTACTAGGAATAATCTTTATATGTGGAACTAGAAGTAAACCCTGAGCACAACAGGGTGGGACCTAGAATCCAAAACTAAACAAAGTAAGTTTGCACATTGATACCATAACCTTAAATAATATTACAACCTCCTTACCTAAGCTATTGAAAGGTCCGGAAATCCTAATTTTAGCTGCCCGGCGCAAAGAAATGAAGAGGCTTATGAGTTCCAGCAGATGCTTTAAAAAGTGCTTTAATACTGACCAGTCAAATGGCCAGGGTCAAAGTTCCCCCAGAATAGAAAGGGGACCAGAGACCTCGTGGGTCCCTCGTCACCCCCTTATATAGGATGGGAAGTGGGAGGGGAAGAAGAGTCCTTGAGGGCTGGACTTCCGCTACAATAACACCAATGATTCGTGAGGTAGGGGTAGAGGTGGGGCCGAGGCAGTGACGACTTCCTTAAGGGTGGGGCCAAAGCCGTGACAACTTCCCTAAAGGGCGGGGCACCCACCAAGGTTGGTGGGGGGGGGGGCTGATTTCCCTTTTCAATCCCCACTTCTTGTACTGGAGGCTTCTAATCCTAGAAGCCAATGTGATTTTGGGGCCTTTACTTTCTGATATTACTGGTCATAATTATTTGCATGAGCTAACCCTGCATGGGCCAATGGCTACCAGAAGTAAAAAGGCTTAGGAGGGGCCCCAGTAGGAGTATTAGATAGGGGAGAATTCCATGCCATAAAGACCATAAGGGACCATTTAATAGCTTTGTATCTTGGCCAGCTACTCTTGATGGTGCTTGATTTTGTTTTACACATTTGAAATTAACTTTTGTGAGAGTTTGTTATTTTTGTTTAGCCCTGCTAGTTTTGCTTTTCCAGTTACCAATTTTCCTGCAACTTCTGAGCCCTACCAGTAGAGTGCTCAGACCTAGGAGTGCCTAAGAAATGTATGCTAGGCAGAGGGATGGGCTCTGTTCCTGGGATGATGTTAATGTTGGGGAGCACTAATGCTGGGATGCATAAGCCAAATTTTTACCACATATTTATATCCGTTTCGGAGGTAAATACCCTGGGCTAGAGGGATCAGGCAGGACTTTTGAGCACTGAGTACCTTCTACCTGACCCAGGTTTACAGATTTGGTGCTGTTATGAATAGCAAACAGAAGATTTAAAGCTAAACGGGATTACCTTTTGACATAAGTACAGGTAGAAGAAGCAAAGGTTAGATTACCTAGTGAGACAGGGACAGCCAGAGGCCAATTTCCCCCACCCCCAAGAGGGAGGCAAAGGCTGAGGTTTTGCTTTACACACCCATTCTGGCCCCCCAAACACACACATGGGAAGTAGAGGACCGGAGGTAAGCAGTTCGAGCCCTTCCTTAGCAAGTGCCAGGGAGAGCATTTTCAGAGTTAGTGAGTGCATTAGGGCTGAAGTGTGCCCGCCGGACCCGTATCTTGAGAGGATTCTCAGTGTGCTTCACTTTTCAGGTTTTAGATGGAAGGCGTGAACCCAGGAAGCATGCAGTTCACCTTGACAGCAGTTCTTCTCACATAGGCTGTGAATTCCACAACGAAAATAAGGAGGTTTCTGCTTTCTTTTCTTCATTTTTGCAACTTAAACAGCTGTTGGGGTAGAGAGCCCTAAACTCCAGTTGCCTTTCCTGCACTGGGTTAGACAGAGATGAAGAAATTTTATTTTTATTAATGACTGTTTTACTTTTTAACATTACCAAGAGAAGCATAATTTTTGCTACCTGCTTTAACCTCTGGGATAGATAGGCATAATGTTATTCTTAGTAGTTAACTTGGCTTATTAATTTCTGCGGCCTTTATTTTCCCCTTATAGTTTTTTTTCTTTGATGACCATTTTGCTTTAGAGATTTCATTACCCTAGAAGTTATTAGAGGGAACGTGGTCGAAGATCAATCTTCTGTAGCTACTTCAGGCTGACAGGGGACTGCAGTTTCAATCTCTAGATAGGGTGAAATCTCATATTTCCCTAAAGGAGCAGTTAACTGGTTTACTTTTACAGTTTTAACACCTGAAAAGGATTAGATTAATTATACAGGGGAATATTACTTAACCCACTCAGGCCTTGGAGCAGTAAATAGCACAACTTGAATGGCATAGCTGTTCTTATTGTCTGTAATGATAGCACAAATTAATTAACAGAAAACAAAGCATAATAGCATTATGAATAAACAGTTTTGAGTTACTTCAGTTAGACTAACATTTGCATTTGCAATTTATGATTTGGTTTAATACAACTAGTAAGAGCATTTTTACATGAGTTACTTTAAAGAAGTGGGTTTTAAGTTAGGCCCACTAGAATTTTAATTAGCTACCAAAAATGGTTTTTCTCTCCACCTTTACCTTGTACCTTACCCGGTATTTGAATAACTTGGCTTTTTTCTTTGCACATATACAGCACTGTTGGAGAAATCTCCATCTGGGGCACCCCCATTACTTACAGAGCTTTTTTGAGGATAGGTTGTGGACACTGCAGGTTTTTCACAGTCACTCAGGTTTGGCTGATGAGTTGGTCGGTTCAGCATGAGGTTCTTCTGGCTGGGCATCTCACCCTCTGCAGGAATTTTTAGAGGTGACTTGTCTGTTCCACTCCTCTCCAGGTTTGGAAGAGACTGACCTCGAATTCTCTTCTGAGCTTGAGGGAGAGAGCAGGGCCCACAGGCTGTGATAATCTTCTAGGAAAATCTTCAATTTCCTTACTCAGGCCATTTATTTCAGTTTCTCGCCGGTGCCTGCTTGTCACACCGCCTCAACTCCAATTATTCCTCTGAAAGAGGGCTTTGGGGTTCCCTTACTAATTTTTTTGATTTTCTGTTTGCATGAGGACTACTCCCCATGCAGAGAGAAAAGCCATTTGCTTGTATTCTGTGCAAAGCAACATGATGCCATGACATAAATGGTACTAAAAGGTTCTGGGAGAAGAGAAAAAGCAAATATTACTTAAATTACTTAGATAATTTTAGAATTTTTTTTCTGCAACGAAACATTTTATACATTTTCAAATAAAACCATGACCAATTTTATAAAACCTCCTGTGATACAAATATTAATGTTCTTGGTAACATATAATGAAAAATTGCAAAATAATATTTTAATTATGCTTAATTCTAAATATAGAAATTCACTTAGTTTTCTAAACAGAAAACACCAGGAATTTACGTTACACAAATTAATGTTGAAAACCAGAAAGAATGAATACTTACTACTTTTGGTAGAACATGCTTAAAAACATTTACATTTTTTTTTAACCTAAAGACATATTAATAATTATTTAGATTGATTATACACATTTTTTATTACACATTTTTAATTTCTTTTACACCACTTTCCTTTTTGCATGCAAGGCAAACGCCCTACCATTCGGCTTCTTCTCTTTTTCCTCCCTTTTTTTTTTTTTTTTTTTAAGCTTCGCCACTCATTCTTTTGCAGTGGTTCCGCTGCTAAAAATTTTCACGTGCACCGAAAAACAAACAAAAATAACAACAGTAATTTGCAACATTTTCTTATTAATTTTTTTAAGAAACCTTTAAGTTAGAAATTTAAATGCTTAAAAAAAAATTTTTTTTTGACTTCCAAACCATTTGCTAGATTTTTCTTTGATATGTAAATGACCTACATTCCTCAGCCAGGTGGAGCTGGGAGGACAATAGTTTGCCCTGGGGCGTGGTGAATTTCTTCACCACGTGGTGAGTTAAAAAGCATTTTTTTTTTTTTTTTCGGCTAGAAAAAAAACGGCCAGTTGCTCTTTTTGGCCTGAACGCATGGCAGGATAGTTGGGGAATTGCAAAGTTCAGAAATTCTCCAGGAAAATTTATTCCCGATGGCCATTTGAGAAATCTGGGATTTGCAATTTCCAACACCCCCCGCCAAGTCCCTAGTGTGGACCTTGCATGCGCCAGCTTCCTGGTTGGGTGGGGAGCGGGTTAGGCGGGTTTCGGGCGCCCTCTCGCCGCGCCGCAGGCAGCGGGGGTTGCGCGTTTCGCTGCTGGGACGACTGACGGGCGAGGGAGACGCGGGCTCACCGGCGGTCGGCCCCTTTCCCCAGGGGTCGGCCCTTGAGAGGGGGTCGGGCTTGCGTCCCGTGGTCAGACCAAAAAAAAAAAAAAAAACATAGAACACACAGACAAGAAACAGACAGACAAACAGACAGCGTGGCGCCACAAATAACCAAGCAAAATGCGTTCAAGTAATCTCTGCATTCCACAATAAATCCTAGACAGACAACTATGCCAATGACCAAGTTCTTGAGCTCCAAAAATCACAGACAGACAACCTCTTCAGCAGCTCGGAACGTCTTCCAGCTGCTCTTACTAAACCCCTGGGGTACCACCAGGGTCGTGACCTAAGCAGCCAAAGTTCGTCAACCTCTTGCCCATCTGGTATACGCATCAGATGGGGAACCACACACACCTGGAAACGCATCAGGTGGAAGATTCCTTAGTCACCCGGGGGGACTTTAACCCCCCTATGAAACAAAGTCTGCTTCTACTCGGTTTCCACATCGAGCAAAGAGCTCATAACATTTGCCAAACCACCACAAAGCTAGCTTCCCACTGGACACAGAATACAACATAATCTCAGACTAAGACAGACACGAAGCAAAGCGTGCTCACACACACACATACACACATCAGAACTCACCAGACACCTTTTCATAGCTTTGTGCCGGGCAGAATGAGTGAGGACTCCTGGCTGGCTCGCCAAAATGAAAGGTCCGGAAATCCTAATTTTAGCTGCCCGGCGCAAAGAAATGAAGAGGCTTATGAGTTCCAGCAGATGCTTTAAAAAGTGCTTTAATACTGACCAGTCAAATGGCCAGGGTCAAAGTTCCCCCAGAATAGAAAGGGGACCAGAGACCTCGTGGGTCCCTCGTCACCCCCTTATATAGGATGGGAAGTGGGAGGGGAAGAAGAGTCCTTGAGGGCTGGACTTCCGCTACAATAACACCAATGATTCGTGAGGTAGGGGTAGAGGTGGGGCCGAGGCAGTGACGACTTCCTTAAGGGTGGGGCCAAAGCCGTGACAACTTCCCTAAAGGGCGGGGCACCCACCAAGGTTGGTGGGGGGGGGGGGCTGATTTCCCTTTTCACTATTACTTTTCAAATCAAATATATATAAGTTTTTTAAATATCAGTTAAAAAGATTAATAATAGACACATCTCAGAGTCTCAATCCTAAATATTCTTATTTTTAAAAAATGTGAATTTTAATTTTCTGAAAGTTTTAGGTATTTTTAACAGGCAGCATCAAAGATAAATGATGAAGACAGCCTAAGGACAACTCTAGGAATGTAGAATTATATTATGCTTCTGTTGAAACTAACTTAAGTTTCTCTTCACTAATATAGTTTACCAGATAAGGTAACTAACCAAGCAAGGTTTGATTTTAGGCACCACATATGGTGCTCTGATAAAGATATTATTAAAAAAAAATAAAAAACATAAATAAAAGTTACAACTCAAGTATTATTTAAATAGTGACAGTAAAGAGCTTGCAAAAAATGTGAATGCCAGATAAGAGTTTAGCTATAATTGTTTATGGGCATAACATAACCTTAGTGATTTCTAAGTATTTCCAATAAGGACTGAAAACTATTGACAGCACTTCAAAAACTTAAGAGTATATGATCATTTTGAGGACTAAAGGAAACACAGAGAAGCAGATAGCCAAAAATGGGTTAAGAATTCACTGGGATTTATATTTACTGAGTCTTCTCATTCTGATACTCACCAACATTTAGAAGCACTGCTCTAAAGTGACACTAGAATTTGATTAGGACTTCACTACCTCTCTTGAGTGCCTTCTGCACTTCATTATCTACACATGTAAAAAAAAAAAACTAAAACGAAGGTAGTAGGAAGCATTTCTGATGAATGAATATGGGTGATATTGGATCCATTCCTTCTCTCTTTGGCTTAGATCAACAGAGTTATTTCAATAGCTGAGTTCTTTTAAATGCAGAAACAGTGAGTGCTAATTACTAGTTTCTTCTACCCCTTTAAGTAGACACTTAACCCAAAAGGAGAGTGTCAATTGATTTATATACAAATAGATTTTTTTGCATATTCTACCCTAATACTCACTCGCACCATTATTATGAAAGATAAAAATTTTCAAATTTAGCTTGGACTTTAAGGTCTAGTAAAACTAAAATTTTTAGGACCTATTCCTCTACCATCTAAATCTATAGATCTAAATATTAAACAATAATTCATATATAGCAAGTTCACAAGTCATAGAGATAGCAATCTGGAATAATTTGGAAGCAAGTAATGTAAAATGCTTTGAGATCAAGGTTTCTTTCTATAGAAGTATTGATTTGAAAAGAAATTGTGCTGAAAGTATAAGGACTTTAATCCTTTATTATAGAGTTTTCACCAATAATTTCTTTTTTTTATATCTTTGCTCTCAATGCTAAGGGCTTATGCTTATGATTTTAATGAGACCGCCACATGCTGCTTTATAGAAACTTGTTTTAAACTAAGCCTAACAAAATATGTGAGTACTTACATAGAAGCCAAGTGATTTTTCAGTGGCCAACTCTCGTTTGAGCACTTACGTGCCAGACATTTTGGTCATATGCTGAATTACTATGATGATTGAGATACATTGATTATACTCTCAAGAGTAAAAAGGAGTATGTCTACAAGTTATTATAGCGCTATACATGATATAAGTAATCTGCAACATGAACAGGATTTCAGTAGATTAGATATTAAGGTTACTCCGGCTCTGGGCTCAGAAATTGTCCCTGGCATTCAGGGATCATATGGGATGTTAGGGATCAAACAGAGGCCCATCCTATGTCAGCTGTGGGCAAGGCAAACACCCTACTGCTTCGCTATCGCTCCTGTTCCTAAATATTAAGTAATAGAAAAGGTAACACTCAGGGGGTACTCCTGGCTATGTGCTTAGAAATCTCTCATGTCCTGGGGGACCATATGGGATGCTGGGGGATCGAACCGTGGTCTGTCCTAAGCTAGTGTATGCAAGGCAGAAGCCTTACTGCTTGTGCCAATGCTCCAGCCTCTAAGCCCAACTTACCTTTTTTTTAAAATTTGTTTTATTGGGCCACACCCATTTGATGCTCAGAGATTACTCCTGGCTATGTGTTCAAAAATCGCTCCTGGCTTGGAGGGGACCATATAGAATGCTGGGGGATTAAATCACGGTTAATCCTAGGCTAGTGCTTGCAAGGTAGGCTCCTTTTCTCTAGCACCACCGTTCCAGCCCCTAAACCCAACTTTTAAATGAAGAATTGGAATATATATATTTGGTTTTTGGGCCACACCAGCAGTGCTCAGGGGTTACTCCTGGCTGTCTGCTCAGAAATAGCTCCTGGCAGGCACAGGGGACCATATGGGACACCGGGATTCGAACCAACCACCTTAGGTTCTGGATCAGCTGCTTGCAAGGCAAACACCACTGTACTATCTCTCCGGGCTCGGAAAAAATATTTTAAGATAAGACAAATCCCACAAATACACCAAACTTCTATAAAAAGATGGCACAAAATCCCACTCAACATTATCTCACTCAAAGTCAAGGACTAAATACACTAACTACGTGACACAGAGTAGCACAATGGATCAGAAAATTGAATCCAACATTTTGCTGCCTGCAAGACAAACATATGAATAGTCAGAGGAAACAAAAACTCTGTGTCAAAAATTGAAAGACAATCTTTCTAGTATACAACTTCTTTACAAAGGCTGGGGTGGGGGTGGAGGATACTATTATCAGACAGTATAAACTTCTGGCTTAAAAGTTTATGAGACAGAGATGGTCATTTTTTAATAATCAAGAGTTGTGTAAATCAGAAAAAAATACATTCCTAAACATAGAGGAACTCAATGAGGGCCCATAAAAATACATAAAACAATTCCTACTAGACTTGAAGAAAGACATACATAACAACACAATAGAAGATGGAGACTTCAACATTTCTCTGTGACTTCTTGATAGAGCAACCAAACAACCAGGCTAAAACTCAACAGGGATATACTAGCTTTGAAGAAAGAACTAGAATATATAAAATAAATATATATATATATATATATTACATAATATATTTGTACAGGCAGCAAGGAGGGTGGGAGGGAATCTGGGATACAATGGTGGTGAGAAATGTTCACTGGGTGCAAGGTTGTATATTGTATGACTGAAACTCAATAATGAACAGCTTTTCAATTGTTAAAATTAAAAACCTATTATGAACAACTTGGCAACTATGGTGCTTAAATAAATTAATTAAATCTTAAAAATTAATGTTTCTCTTAAATCTACAAAGCAAAAAAATGTGTTAAGTTGTAATTATTATAATCCTATAAATCCTATAAACACAGAATCTTCCCTCAAAGAATCAAAACTACCTCTTCAAAGCTTACCTCATCTCTACTGTATTATTGAGAGAATAGGGATCTCTGCCTTTACTTCATGGAGGAGGTATAAATATATATGAATGGTTTTTCCCTAGAGCAATACTTCTAAGGGAGGAGCTCAGGACTTTATACTCCACTGTTTTCCATTGCTACATAAAAAGTAAAAGTTATAAGTACCTAGATACATGTGCCTCACTTATCTCAAAGGAAAAATGGGATAATAAAAACCATAATAAATTAAACCATATGAGTTGTATTTCTTTTTTAGAAATCATTCATTATATTTGAGACCATTTTTTCCTCTTGAAAAATCATCACATACAAGCATCTTTAAGTGAAATATAAATGACCATTTTCACTGAAAGAATATTGTTACTACCACTACCTGATTTCTGATCCTGCCAAGAAATATATACCCATCCCCAATTGCCTCCAATATTTAACAAATGGTGTGGCTGGACCACCAAGTTTCTGATAAGAAAACAAAAATAAGAATTTCCAGCACCCCTGGTTTCCTTGTGATGATGTCAGAAAAGAATAGGGGCTATATATTAAAATATCAGGACTTTCCTCATTTAAAATAGATCTCATTTAAAATAAAAGAATCTTACAACACTACTGTTAGTGTGTCTAGAGACACTGAACACAATAAAAGACTGAATATTTTCTTTCAAATATTTTTATTTAGCCGTGAAACTAACCACTAAACACATTATACAGCCAACTTTAGAATAAGGCCTAGGTCAACCACTCTCCTCTTGGAACTTGTATGACAAAAATCCAGGGCTCCTTGTCAGTTTCAAGCTTGTCATAAAAGCCACACAGCATTTAGTATTTCTCTCTTGTCACCTAGAATAGTATCTTTCAAATGAGCTCTTTCCAAGAATCTCAGCAAATATTTATGTCTGAAATCACTTAGGGATAATATTTTTTAGTTTGGAATGTAAAATATATCCTGTTTAATTTTATTTATCAATTTCTTTTTATTTAATATTTTAGTGATTTATGAATTTATATTACTTGGGAGTCAGGAATCAAAACAGGATAAATTTGCAATTTAAGTTTTTTGTTTTTGTTTTGTTTTTGTTTTTGAGCCTCATCCTGTGATGGTCAGGGGTTACTCCTGGCTATTCGCTCAGAAATCACAAATAAATTTCGGGGACCATATGGGATGCCGGGATCCGTCCTAGGCAAGCACGTGCAAGGCAGACACCTTACGCCCTGTGCCATCGCTCGTCCCCCAAATTAAATTTTTTAAAATATTTTTATTAAGGCACTATGAGTTACAAAATTATTCATAGTTAATGTTTCAGCACCGATTCGCACCACCAGTGTCACCTTCCTTCAACCAATGTCCCCAGGTTATCTCCTACCTCCAAATCTATGTCCTTGACAGGCACATTTTGTATTTAATTAATATAACAATAAAACAGCATTATTACTTTACATGTGCCCATTCCCCAGAGTGTGCTACACTATACCTGCTACAAAGTATGGGAACCCTTCACGTTTATCCCTATCTTCCTCCACCTATGGTCAGGACCAAAGCAATAGCACAGTGGTAAGGCATTTGCCTTGTACGGGGCTGACACGGGACAAACCAGGGTTCAATCGCCAGCATCCCATATGGTCCCCTGGACCTTCCAGGAGAGATTTCTGAGCACAGACAAGGAGTAATCCCTGATATCGACCAAGTGTGGCAAACAAACAAACAAACAAAAAATCCTTATGGTGTTATTCATTGCATATTTAAGTAGTATTATTTTTTGAGCATTATATCTACATTTCTGTATTATTGCCATCAACATCTCTAGAATAAATAATTATACCTTTGAAATCTGAGTACTCATAGACAGCTAGAATCTGCTTATAAAAATAGAGCTCTATTTTCATATTTCTATATTTTATTAAGTTATATAAATGTGAACTATTTTCTAGACAAAATGACTAGATGCTTTACTAGATGTGTAATTACACATTATTACACATGGCTGAAAATCTTACAGGAAGACCTGAAACTAATAAAGCTTGCCTTCATGTTAACATTAATTATACCCCTTCTAGAAGAGAGAAAACAACAGGTATCTGTCAGTTGTGTCATTGTTGATCTAGATCCTCCTTTTAGTTAAGAGACACACTAAATCTATAACATTCACAGAAGACTTTGAAGACCCCTTAAAGGAATCAGGCAATGGCATTTTCTTTTACAGTCTACATCACTCCAAATCTTAAGGGAATCTTCACAGAATTGATTATGCTCAATATGAACAAGGCCAGAAATGAAAACCAATTGGATGGTTTTAGGAGAATGTAATATTTTGAGAGAGATAGAGACTGTTTTAGCTGGCAAATTGTTATTAAAACTAACTGCTTGTAGTCTACTGAGAGTGATAGGGAGTATTCAAAATTATTTCTGAATAAGAAAATGCTTCCAGGATGTGTACTCACAATCTTTTATTTCTTATTCTTTTTATCCGCTGTCTTGGTATCAATGCTTCCTTTTTTTACCCTTGAAACATTAATCTTATCAGACTGAAAATTATTACACCCTTAGTTTGGTCATTTTTTCCTTTTATTCAAATAGCTAATATAGTTGGCCTTCAACAATATGTAAAAAACAACATTTTTTATGCAGAGATACTCCTTCGTTCACTTCTTATTTATTAGTCTCTCTGTCTCCCTACTCCTACTGTGCTTTGTAAGTAAATAGCATTTAAACACAATGGTAACAGTGACTATTGATTTACTTTGGTTTTAAAATTAGTAATTTGTATGAGATGGACATTATGATGGTTAAGGTGCTTGCCTTGCAAGAACAGGACATCCCCTGTTATACTGGGGTCAAATGCATATGGTCCCCTAAGTACCACTAGAAGTGTTCCCTGAAAACATAACCAAGAGTAAGCTCTGACTACCACCACCAAAGTAAATAAAAAATAGATAATTTGTAGATAACAGATTCCTATTGCATTGCTTTACCTGAAAGAATAACCACCCATCTATACTTTTTGTACCTGGAATGGATCCAGAATTGAAATATCATTTTTGACATGTTCTGTTTAGTGTCAAAGCTCATATAATATACATATATATTATATTCATATATATCACTGAATGAACTATTCAATGATTAATTTTTACTAACCTACAACAAAGAAGCCACTTCTAAAAACACCAATATGTTTGCTTTCTGGACACACTCAATTTTCTTAATTTGACTCAGATGAAAACAGGAACAATCTCAAAGACTATCTCAAACTACAAATGATAGCTCCCAGTTCTTATTTCATCTGCCACTCAGCAGTTATCAAACCTAGAATGTGTTTCTTTTGATCCTGTTAGATGAATTGTTCTCAACCTTGGCCACACACTAGAATCCTTTCATGGAATTTCAGATATCCAATGCCCACATGACCTTAAATTACCTAAATTGGAATCCTAGAAGATGGTATAGGGTCTCAATATTTTTTGAAGTACCATTTGTGCCACTACTCCAAATATAGAAATGAGAAAACAATCAGTCAAAACAGTAATTTTCAAGCCTCAGTACATATCAAAATCACTTGGAGACTATATTTTTAAAAATATTTGGCCTACCCCTGGGTTTTTATTCAATAGGTCCAGAGTAGAACTTAAGAATGTATTTCTAGCAAATTCTCAAGTAATGGGACCACACCCGAAGAATAATCTCTTACATGAAGATATTCCTGAGACTTTTAAGAAAAGAAATAAAGCTCGTGTGTTTACACTGTATCAAAACTAGTTTAATAAAACAGCCATTTTATTGCATTGTATAATTTTTAATTTGACAAACTAATGGAAATATTGGTGATGGTGCCAAAGAGCGAGTCTAATGGCTCCATCTCTGTCCTAATTACAGAAGAAACCTAACTCATAAAACGTAGTTCAGATGTTTAAACAAACCACTTACATGGTACTTTGGTGAAATAGCAACCTTGTAAAATAACCCAGATTCTAATCGATTTCATGAAGGATCTGGTTTGTTTCATCTAATTCACTTGAAAATTTGAGTAGCTGGGCATCACAGAAAAAGAATTGTATAATCTCACCTTGATTAGCAAGAGGCAATAATTCAAAAATATTTTTCTAGTTCACAATGTTTTTCTTATTCCTTAGTAAATATTTTCTCTTATCATAGTTTTTGGAAAATATCCAGTTTCTCTGGCCTTCATACCAGCTGAGGAATATCACAGATTTTCCTCACATGACAATATTATAGCTTTGTGGCATAGCATCATATCAAATTTATTTTTCCTTTGGATTTTTGCTTATAATTAACTCCCTCTATTGTCAATGGTTTTATGAATGGTATCAAAGATTATAGATAGATGTTCATGTTATCTTTATTGATAAAAATGTAAGGCAAAGCAAATATCTCCCAAGAAATCATACATGAATGGTAGTATATTTACATAACACAGTACACAACTCCTCATTTAAGAAGAATCTACAAATAGTTTCTGAAGTCAGTTGTCCTATGGTAACCTTGGTTTATTCCTATTCAGGACTGTAGAAAAGGTGCTTCTAAGTGATTTTTAACTCCAAGTTGTCAAGTCATCCCTCAAGTAGTATGGAGCAGTAAAACACCATCCTCACTGACTGCTGTCCAACTTTCTAACAGAATCATAAAAATAAGTAGCCTTTAAAGATAATATGCTTGAAGGTATCTTGTTACACAGCCCTAGTAACCAAAACAGTGTCTGTAAAACTTAGTTTTATTATGACATCTTGCCTTTAATAACGTTATTTGTCAGCTTACTCTTCAATCCTTGTTTTCTCCCTTGAACACATACATATCTTGATTCTTTCTACATTTCTTCTCTACTCTATTTCCACTCTGGAGCTCCACTCTGTTTTCTCTGAAACATATCCTTCTTTTCTTTCTCCCCCATCTTTCTGAACAAGTTTCAATAAAAACTTTCTTTCTTGAATAATAATATAACACTGTCATTTGATGTTATCACAAAGTTATTTTATCATTCCCTCAGTCAATATTTAGGCACAATAACAGAGTAGAGGGTTCGAATCATGTGACTTGCATCCCTCCATTACCATTCTACTGCTCAAACTGTAATTGAGTGAGTGAATTGAGTAAGATCATTAAGCTTTTAAGTTTAAATAGTACAAGAATGATGCATAAACACATTTTAAGCCCATAGATAAATGTCAGATGAGTTCAACTCCTAGTCTATGGGGGAGTTAAAATGAATGAGAGAGAGATTGAGAGAGAGAGAGGATGTGTGTGCTGGGGTCCCACACCTGCAGTTGTCAGTTGTGTAGTTGTGTGGGGTTTAAGACAGAAAGGGCATAACTGATTTAATTTCTTGAGTCTAATTCTAGAAATAAAGATAGAAAGAGTACAACCCGTCTTTACCAGTGCAACCTCCCTGCTATCAATGTGCTCCATCTCCCTTCCTACTGTACTTTTTATGACTAAAATCCAACTTCAAATATATTTTAATCATGGTGCTTAAATAAAGATTTTATGACAATTATAAAAGAAAGAGAAAGAAGAAAGAAAAGAAAGAGAGAGAAAGAAAAAGAATAAAGCAAAGAAAGCAAGAAAAAGAGAAAAAAAGAAAGGAAGACTAAAGCAAAGAAAGAAACAAAGAAAGAAAGAAAAAAGAAATAGAAAGAAAGAAAATAAGGAAGGGGGAACTCAGGCAGTGAATATCAAGCATCATTCCCCAGGTATGGGGGGAGGTCTGAGGCCAGAATACTGGAAGTCGACTTTTTTTGGCAATTAGGGCCTTCATATTCTCACAGGTATCTGGAGAGAGGAAGCCTGAGGGTGGGGCCTAACCTCAGCTTCCCCATCATCAGCTCCACCTAGGTCCTCATGCCAGAGTTGGGACCCAGCCACAAGTCACAGGGACCTGAACCCTCTAGAACTGTAAGTGACATGTTTTATTGGAAATTGCCTCTGGAGACCCTTGGCTGGTTTTTGTGGATACTCACACTCACTATGCCATCTATTATAAAACATATCCGTTCGGCATTATTCAAGTGCATCATTCTGTTTGGTTGTAAACCACTTGGTTTGACACTAGCAAATATCATCAACATTGGATGGTTGCTGTTTATATGTCAATCCAAAATTACTATCCCAACAATTGCATTGCCTGTGTAACCTCCATTGGTCATAGTTTGTGGACTTTCTGTGCTGACTAATATGGCTATGATGTGCATAGGCATTGGTTGATGGTTAGGAAATAGACAGTGTGGAAATTGTAAAGTGATGACCAGTATGGACAATAAAAAAGTCTGTCCTACGAAGGTCCAGACCAAGGTATGAGCTGATAAATCTAGCACCACCATCAAAAATATAGGCATTTTTTCCCAGCAAAAAAATCAACCCAGAAACATAATTTAGACACTCAGGATACAAATCAAAATATTGACACTAATGACTAACCTCCAATGCTAAGCCCACAACAGAGTCCTGATTCTGTTCATGGTATAGACTCATATGATAGTGCCAACTCAGACAATGAACTACATTCTAGTACTCCACACCTCAGGCCTCAGAGTCCTGTGTAGGGTACTTCTGCTAATTCGGCCTCAGCTCCATTACAGACAGTATATGTTTCAACATATCAACCTCTTGAAATGGAGGATGTTGAACGGTTTAAAAAATCATGTAAAGTTTTTGGGGTGACCTCTCCATACTGTCTGGAGATACTAAGAATTTGATGTCAAAAAACTATTTGAACTTTATATGACTTCAAAAAATTTGCTAAAATATGCCTGCCAACTAAACAGCGAACCAAATAGGAAATGTTATATGCAGAGGGTGTGAAAACCAAATTGTATAGTCCAGATGGAACAAAAAATCGAGTGGCAGGGGTTAATCTCTCATATGAATTATTGATGGTAGAAAATCAATATGCAGATGTTCAGGCACAAGCGGCTTTACCTAAGGAAATCTCAAAAGTAATTAAAGACATTGCATTGTCGTCATGGGAAAAAATTGATGTTAACAGCACTGGTGAGGTTACTCCTTTAAGAATTACTCAAGGTCCCAATGAGCCTTATGTAGAATTTATGGCTAAACTCAAAGATGCTCTGAAAATACAAATTAAAAATGAGGAGGTGAGGAAATTTCAGAAAAAATGTTTGGCTTATCATAATGCAAATTCGGCCTGCAAAATGGTATTGGCTCCCTTTCAGGAAAAGGCTGATTTAAATGAATTTTAAATGCATGTAGGAATGCTTATGATATGCCCCATTCATTGGCAAACCTGGATCCGGTGCGGACCTTTGCGGTTGCTAAGGGAGCAGTGCCTTTCCACCTCCAGGGACACCTCCGGGTCTCTGTCCTAAATGCAAAAAGGGTCATCACTGGGCGAAAGATTGCAGATCTGAAAATTTCTCTAATAACAGCATAGGGAGAGGTGTTAACACAAACTCTAGGAGACAATTCACCTGTTACCATTATGGAAAGCAGGGGCATATTAAGAGGAATTGTCGTCTTTTTTTAAATTTAGCTCTTTCAAGACCCACATTCACAATGCAGGGAGACTCCTACAGGGCCAACCCCCAGGCCCGTCCAAATCAGGGGAAAATTCATCACATTGTAACTCTTCCAGGCCTAATGATCTTAATTAGAGAATTAAAACATGCCACGGTGGGCAGAGCTGGGCTTGATATATGCAGCCTGCAAGAAACACACCTAACAGAACAGGATAGACACAGGCTTAGAACAAAAGGATGTAAATCAATTATCAAATCCAATGGAAAACAAAAAAACCTAGGACAGCCATTCTTATATTAGATCAAATTGCATTCAACGTCATGAAAGTGCTCAGAGACCAAGAGGGTCACTACTTACTGATCAGGGGAACATTAGTTAAAGAACTACTAACTCTGATCAATATTTATGCACCAACTGTATAGCCAGCAAAATATGTAAGGCATTTGCTCACAAAACTAGAGAAACATATGGAAGATAATGTGATAGTGGTAGGATATTTTAACACGCCACTATGACCACTACACAGATTCACTAGGTATAAAACTAGGAACGGCATAAGAGCCCTAAATGAGAAATTAGAGGAATTATGGCTAATGGACTTATACAGGGCACTCCACCCAAAGAAAGCAGAATACACATTCTTCTCAAGTGCACATGGAACCTTCTCTAGAATAGACCATGCCCTAGGATATAAATTTACTTGCACAAAGTCACAAATATAAGAATTATTAGAAGTACCCTCTTAGATCATTATGCAACAGAGATCAAAATTGACTATAAAAAGAAATTGTGGAGAAATTCAACACCTGGACATTAAACGACATCTACTCAACAACAGTTGGATCAAAGAAGGAAATCAAGAAAGAAATAAAAAGATTCCTTGAGACCAATGACAATGAAGAAACAAATTGATAAAATCTGTGGTACACAGCAAAAGCAGTAATTAGGGGGAAGCTTATAGCAATACAGGCCTACATCAGGAAAGAGGAAAATGACAAAATCAACAGTATACAGGACACCTTAAGGATTTGTAAAAACAGCAGTAAAAGAACCCAAACATAGCCAGAAGAAAAGAAATAACAAAAACCAGAGCAGAAACAAACAACATAGAAGCAAAGAAAACAATACAAAAAAAAAAAAATCAATGAATCAAGAGTTGTTTTTTTGAAAGAATAAACAGGATAGACAAATCGCTGGCAAGACTTACCAAAAAAAGGGGGGACCCAAATAAATAGGATCACAAATGAAAGGGCAGAAATTAAAACAGAACCCCAAGAAATCCAACACATCATGAGGGAGTATTATGAAAAATTGTACTCAGCTAAGCTAGAGAACCCTGAAGAAAACTAACAGAATTTTGGAAAAATATCATCTTCTGAAACTCGACAAGGAGGATGTAAAAAACCTAAACAGTCCAATCATAGCTAAGGATATTGAAACAATAATTAGAAACTCCCCAAGAACAAAAGACCAGGTCTAGATGGTTTTACATGTGAATTCTATCAAAGATTCCAAGAATTACGACCACTGATCCTCAGGCTCTTCCAAAAACATTTAAAAGACTGTAGTGCTTCCTAACTCCTTTTACAAGGCGAATATCACACTCATTCCCAAGGATGGCATAGACACCACCAAGAAAGAAAATTACAGACCAATCTCATTAATGAACAAAGATGCAAAAATCCTCAACAAAATCTTAGCAAACCGAATCCAACAATACATCAAAAAGATTATATACTATGACCCAAGTGGGTTTCATACCAGGGATGCAAGGATGGTTCAACATATGCAAATCAATCAACATCATACATCACATCAACAAGAAGAAAGACAAAAACCACATGATCATATCAATCGACTCAGAGAAGGTGTTCAACAAAATCCATCACCCATTCATGCTGAAAACACTCAGCAAAATAGAGTTGGAAGGAACCTTTCTCAAGATAGTTATAGCTATATACAAAAGCCCACAGACAACAATGTCCTTAATGAAGAAAATCTGAAAACATTTCCACTAAGGTCAGGAACTAGGAAAGGCTGTTCACTTTCTCCACTCTTATTCAACATAAATTTAGAAGTACTAGCAAAAGCTATCAGACAAGAGATGGGTTTCCAAGAAATCCATATAGAGAAAGAGGAACTCAAACTATTTATTTTTGCAGATTATATGATGATATACATAGAAAACCCTAAAGAATCCACAGTTTAACTCCTAGAAACAATGACTGACTAAAAAATTAATACACAAAAGACAATAGCATTCCTTTATAAAATTAACAAAGTAGAGGAGAAAGACATTACAGAGTCTATACCATTTAAAATAGTATCTAAAAATATCAAGTACCTAGGAATCAACCTGACAAGAGAAATGAAAGACCTGTATCATGAAAACTTCAAAAAGCTTCAAAAAGAAATTGAAGAGGACCTAAGGAAATGAAAGAACATCCCCTGCTCATGTGTAGGAAGAATCAACATCATCAAAATCACTATCTTACCTCAATTACTATATAGATTCAATGTAATCCCTATCCAAATTCAGACATCATTTTTAAAGGACTTAGAACAAACAATTATAAAGTTCTTCAGGAACCACAAAGATCTAAGTTAGCCAAATCCTTACTGAAAAACAAAAAACTGGGTGGCATTTCTTTACCTAAATTGAAGCTTTATCATAAAGCCATAGTCATCAAAACAGCATGGTACTGGACAAATAACAGAGTATCACACCAGTGGATTAGAATAGAATATCCAGAGATATACCCCCAAACATACAAATATAGTCAACTAATATTTGACAAAATATCCAAGAATCTGAAGTGGAACAAAAACTGTCTCTTCAACAAATGGTGTTGAAACAACTGGATAACCACCTCTTAAAAACTAAATATTGATCCATACTTCACACCCTACACAAATATCAACTCAAAATGAATCAAAGACCTGGAAATCAGACCTGAATTTATAAAGTTCATTGAGAGAAAAATAGGCAGAATACTCCAATACTTATACCTTAAAATCTTCTATGATGTGCTGCGAATGGCAAGAGTAATAGCATCAAACCTGGATATCTACCCCCAAGACAGAAGAATAATCATCCCAAAATATGTATGCACTCCACTATTTATTGCAGCACTCAAAACAATAGCCAAGATTTGGAACTAACTTCGATGCCCAACCACAAATGATTGGATCATGAAGATGTGGCATTTATAAACAATGGAATACTACACAGCAGTTAGAAATGATACAGTCATGGATTTTGCAGCTACATGGATGGATCTTGAAAATATTATGTTAAATGAAGTAAGCCAGAAGAAGGATAAATACAGAACGATATATATAGAATATATATACCACATTTACATGTAGCAATCCATGAACAAATACAAGGGTGGAAAGGATAGAAACTCCAAACACCATAGGTGCCAGCTTACAAAGAGGAGAAGTGCTCAAAGTGGAAGGGGGGAGCAACTCAAAGACCCATTATAATCTAAAGACCAGTAGTGATGGAAATAACAGCACAGAGTGAACAGGTATTAGAGGCAATTAGCCTCTAACTACAGTGATCTATAATAATGTCCTAATGTATTTATGTATTTATGATTAATGTATTTATCCACAGAACCAGGTGCAGAATAGGATTGGAAGCCTGGGACACTTGCTACAGTGATTACAAACAATATGCTTTATTGCCTTAATTTTAACAAGTATAAAATAAGCCTTCACCTTCTTTTTCCACTGTGGGCCTTGAAAACAAATGGTGGATACCCTAATTTTAAACCTCGGTGTTTAATCACACTAGATACCACATACAGTGCTCATTATGACAGTACCTCAATAAAATTCTCTAATCACTTTCTTTTGTTTATGTCTTCTATTAGGTCCCAAAGCATATGATCATTCAGACCACTGGAACACTCAATGGTGCATCACAGACTTACGTTACAAAACCCACTCATTGAACACATTTTGGCAAACCACTTCTTTTTATTTTCATTTTTCTCTCTCTCCTTCTCTCTTTTTCCCTCTACTTCTTTCTCTCTCTCCTTTATTATTCTATGTAAAATAAATTCAATTCAATTCAATCTATCTTAAATAAAGCCCTCTCTGTCAGTTGCTCCTTAAGAAAGGTACCTCTATATTTAAGATGCAGCAGACGAAGAAGACGAAGAAGATGCAGCTACTTAGGGTAGCCACACCTTATTGTCCTCACTACCACATTGCTTAGTACTCTAGACACGAAAACTGTGCCTATACTAAAAAGCTCCAGCCACAGTATAACCCAGAAACCTTTATCTAGCAAAGACCACCTCCATCAGTAATGAAGAGCCTTGAAAGTGGAAAACCCTCAAACACCAACTCATCGGCTCAACCTTTTTCAACTTAATTTTACCGTATTTATTTATTCTTCTTTTCTTCTCACTCTTATCTTTTGTTTTCCCCTTCTTTCTCTCCTAATCCATATTTTAGCCAATTATTTATTTTTTCTTTTTTTTGCTGGGGCTCGGGCAGCAGCGAGGAGGAAGGTGTGGGGAGGGAAGAGAGAAGGGAGGGGAGCACAGGGGAGAGGAGGGCTGCAGAGGGAGGGAGGGAGGGAGGCCCATGGCCCAGCCCGCTGGCTAGGATGGCAATGGGAGGAAATCTATCTTTTCTTAACCCAATTATCTCTTAAGAGCTTAGACCCAGCCTATGAGGGTCAGGCCTCCAACAACAACCTAAGAATAGAACTCTATTTTGTTTTTGTTTTTATTTTCTTCTCCCTTATCTTTTTCGTATATTTCCAACAGAACCACATTACTATAATCATTTTGTTCAGCCTCACAATTTGAGGGGAAAAAATGGATGGTACCAAGACCAGATAGTTGAATGAACATTCAGAGGAAATAAAAAGTGATCAAACTTGAACATTGTCAATAGAATGGATACTCAATTTACAAGCTGTACAAGTGGGGAACAGTTACATTAGCATTATGGGGGATAAAGAGGGGAGATATGGGATGTATTCTGGGAACAGGGATGGAGGGAAGACAACACTAGTGGGAATGCCCCTCATTCATTGTCACTATGTGCCTTAAATATTTCTATGAAATAATTGTAATTCACTTTGTCCACAATAAAAATTAAAATAAATAAATTGGTGGCAGTGTATTAAAAAAGAAAGAAAAAGAAGGAAGGATGGAAAAGAAAAATGAAAAAAAATCATGGCATTGTTTAAGGTTAATTTAAAAATATATAATAGCATATGTGTTTATAACAAATTTACAAATATATTTTGACCTAAACAAAGCTACTAACTTAAAGATACAGAGTAGGAAAATAATCCACTGATTTTAAACTTTTCTCTTTTAATTCTGTATAGCCACAATCATAAAGAAATAAAAACTGAACAGAACTGGCTTCAACATTTAAAATAGTTCCATTCATCTATGAATTACAATACATTGTGATTTTTTTGCCAACTTAGAGCTATTTGGGAGAACAGATTATTTTCCCCAAATACAAATATACACATAGTAACCTCTCAATGTCTAAAATAAGGGTACTTGGTCTATAATAATTTTTAAGAATTAAAATCAATAACCAGATTAAACATGACCAATTACTTAATTTATATGAAGATAATTGACACTTAAGAATAGGGTCTTCTTTATAATGTATAAAATTTTCATGGTAAATGTCATACTTTTAAATATTATCCCAAATAATTCCCTATGTGATATTAGAGTCTTTTAACACAAATCCAATCAGCTCAGTTTTAAAGGTGGTGTCCAGACTGACTCTAAAAAAAAAAAAAAGAAAAGAAAAAAGCAGAGTCCTTCAGATTGATGAGATTAATATATTCACATAGAAAATAAACAGCAAATACATATTTTTTAAAAAAAATCAGACCAACAGTGACTTCATTTTTTTCTTTTAGCTTGATGAATCACATTAATTTTCATAAAGAAAAGGAACTTACATCAAGCATCCCAATCACTAAATTCAGTGAGTACTGTAAAAATAAAATACTATGAAGTAAGAAGTTCAAATCAGTATCATTTTGTAAAAGAAAATGAAGATCAGACTTATGTGAATATGGTACTTTTGATCAACATTTGATGATATATAAAGTAATACTTCTAAATTTGAAGTTCATGTTTAAGGAAATAAACAGGTACTGTGATGGATCCTTTGATACCCAAATCTTCTCTATAGAAATGTACTTAGAGTGCTACAAAATAACACTTCTATCTCAACCTTTCTTAAAGATGACTTTTGATGAAGAATATGTTCATAGTATTAAAGTTTATGAATTAAGTTTGTGGTATTTCAGGGGAGCCTAGGTCCAAACACTGATCAAGACTTTCTTACAGAAATGCAGCTCCTTCATCCTAACTCTGTTCCCTTTCAATGGATATCCTAAGAATTGAACACCCTTCACTCACTAGATCTAACTTGTCCCTCTAGCCAGTTATGCTTTTTTACTCTTACTTCTTCAAGTATTCACCATAAAAGTATCACTAAGGTAATGCTCTTTTCCCTAGCTTCTGAAACTATGGACCTTAGTGCCATATGAGATTATATAATTTAATGTAACTTGAAAAAACTTTAAAATGTATCGCTCTTTATCATTTTACTGGTAAAAGCTTGATTTATATATCTATTTTAAATATTCATATACCATTAGTCACCCACAAATTTTTGAAGTGAAAATGGGTCATGAATAGAAAAAGTTTACAAAACCTGAACAATACTATCATCTATCTCAGAGAGTATGAAGGCAGGCTATTACTTCTTTCATTCAGCGAGCAGCCTCTGCATAAACCTATGCAAGGTAATCTTGTTATTTTTATTCTCCCAGAAAATGAGTGTTCTTAAAATCCCTATTCCCTGGTGTTCCATTATCTGGGGTATTTTAAATAAGTATATAAACCTTTGCTTCTCTTAAGTGTTGGGCACATGTTTAATGTGTTCTCATAAAAATATAAATATAAATAATTGGCCTCATACTGATTTTCTATCTTTATTACTATTTTCTTTGGAATTTGGTTAGCTCCGTCATGATTATACATATTAGCAAATTAGTTCCCAACTCTTTTGGCAGACTTCTAAGCAATCTTGTTTGGAAAACACCTGGTAAAACATACTTCCATTCAATTTTAAGAAATTCAAAGGCAGCTGAAACTTAATTCTGTGGAAATAACTATGATACTGCTTTTCAAATCAAAAGAAAGATCTCAACTCCACAGGATGTGGCAGATTGCCAAGTGTTTAATATTTGAGGGGCAAGCACACTGTTGGGAACGTCTTTATATAATTGACAAACCAAACCCAAAGTACGGAGGTTAAAATTAACTTTTCCTTGACTACAGAACTGGTATTGTGATATTCCTCTACTGCATATAAATCACTTTCATAGCACCATTAGAGAGCTGATTTCAGTTTCTACATGATCAGTGACGAGCCTCTGCGTAACTAAACAGTGTCAGAACAATGTATAGGTTGGGTTTAGGTCACTTTGAAGCTACCATCATTTTTCTTCTTTCTTGCTCCTGAGTCTGCCAAATTGTTTTGGCCAAAGCAATAGGCACTTTAATTCTACACAGACAATAGTACAGACAGGTGGTTTTTCTCTACAAGACCTTTGATGGATTGGGCTGGGACATCAAACATCATCATATCTCCAGATGTCATAAAAACTAGGCAAAGGGTTTACAGGTTATGTTTTGCCAACCATCTGGGCTGCAAGACACACTTTAGACAGAAGCTGTCATAAGGGCTGAGCAGTGTTTTCTCAAATCACTGGTGTCAGAGGTTGTGGTGCCTCAAGTTTCCGTGTACATTTGAAGGGCTTTGTTACAAGGCATTCTATAGAAGAGAATATTAATACAAAAGAAACACATTTAACACATGAAATTTACAAATGCAAGATTAATTTATGAGTGTTTTTTCTTTTCCTTATAAGAAAGATTAGGAATTGTAGATTTGTTTCTGCATCACATATCAAATGCCTTCTTTTATCTGTATTCCTTTTTTTAATTTTCACAGTATATTTTGAATACTTAGGGGAATGTTATAGAAAGCTGATATATTGAAAAAGCTTGCATGGTTAGCAATAAAATGAAAATGTCAGGAGTTGGGCCCGGAAAGATAGCACAGCGGCGTTTGCCTTGCAAGCAGCCGATTTAGGACCAAAGGTGGTTGATTCGAATCCCGGTGTCCCATATGGTCCCCCGTGCCTGCCAGGAGCTATTTCTGAGCAGACAGCCAGGAGTAACCCCTGAGCACTGCCGGGTGTGGCCAAAACAAAAAACAAACAAAAAAAAATGTCAGGAGTTGAAAAAAGTTTTAATGACTGCCGTTAGATACATATTTTACAGAGGTATCATCAAAATTTTAACAAAAAGTCAGATACATTCCCTTTTGCTAGTTTCCTGATTTTCTTTTCTTTTTTCTAAATTCTTTTGCTTTCATAACATATAAAATATGAATTCATCCTGTAACTCTTTTTCCCTTTATATCAATTTACAGCATTTATCTCAATGATGGTATATAAGTCTTTGTTATTAAGCACATTAGTCATATTTGGACAAATCTATTAAAAATAACTGGACAGATGAAGTTCTTTTCTTGTCAAGATAGCTGGCTATATATCTAGGAAGGTATATATCTTCCTACTACTTATTTTAATTCACCTTTGTCACAAATGTCTACTTTACTATCCATATAACTACTTCCAAGAACTTATTCTGGAGTCACCTAATATTAAATGTATTATCTATTCTTTTGAAAGATAGTGGGGTGGTTCTGTGCTCAGGCTCACTTCTGGCACTGCTGGCACTTTGGAGAACATTAAGTGTTATCAGAGTTTAAACCTGAGTAAATCTCATGAAAGACTTAACACTTCAGTCCCTGAACTATCTCTCTAGTCTTTAATGTCTCAAAGTTTTTGATAAGTAGACTATCATTGTTAATAATACTATTATAACAGATTGTAACTCTACTCTTATTTAAGTCAGTATGTTGAAGTCCTAGGTTATGTTTAAAAAATCAGCTCACACAGAGATATATATCTTTACATACAGTTAAACTTTTTAAAAGAAATGAAAGCTGTGTTGGTCACCAAATTATCACCACACTGGTTAGGAAAAAATATACAGTACAAACAGTTTTTGAAACTTTACAGAAATAAGCCAACAGTCTGACAAAAATGACTTGTTTAAACAGACATAATATGCCCAGTGGTGGGCAACCTTTTTTTTTTTTCAACTGAGCCAAATCTCGCCAAAACCACGATTGAATTTTATTTTGAGAGCCACACAGGGCGCACACTGTCAGGGGCTAGGGCGGCCGCCCGGCACACAGAAGAGCCGCATTAAAAAGTGAAAAGAGCGGGCCCGGAGAGATAGCACAGCGGTGTTTGCCTTGCAAGCATCCGATCCAGGACCAAAGGTGGTTGGTTCGAATCCCGGTGTCCCATATGGTCCCCCGTGCCTGCCACGAGCTATTTCTGAGCAGATAGCCAGGAGTAACCCCTGAGCACTGCCGGGTGTGGCCCAAAAACAAAACAAAACAAAAAAAAAGTGAAAAGAGCTGCATGTGGCTCGCGAGCCCTTGCTTGCCGACCACTGTGACCTAGACTCAAACAAATCTTTAGATTCTGATCACAGAATGGATATATTGCCAAGTTTTGGAAGAACTCTGAATAGGTTATGGCAGGATACTGGCATATTAGAGATAGATGTGGTATAGTAATATTGTACCCTTAAATATATATTCATCAAGGGGCTGGAGCAGTAGGATGGACCCAAGTTCAATTCCTGACATTCCATATGGTTCCCTGAGCTTTCAGGAGCAATTTCTGAGCACAGAGCCAGGAGTAACCCACAAACTCTATTTCAAGTTACAGGATATATATTTTCAATTGTATTAAGTGTTAAATCATCATTCTTATTATTTAGTAATATAGCTAATAATAGTTTTCATATTACTGATTTACATTGCAATGCTACTCCACCATCATTTTACCATAGTTTTTGTAACCTACCACCACTACCTCAAGGTTCCTCACCCACCCAAACTTGATTGACACAAATCCCTGTTCTGTTGGCACTACCTTAGTCTTTTGGGGGCTCTCTTATCCCTTGCTCTACTTCATTATATCCCTCACATGGGTGAAGTGATTATCGATCATTATCTTCTTCCTTTACTCACTTTACTTAGTTGTAGGAATTCATCCCTAATAAAAACTCCAAGGTCAGATAAATCCTCCAGGCAAAACAACTTAGTCCTCAGAGAATGGTGTGGGCAAGCAAACGTGGACCCAGGAAATGATTGAATAAATCAGTTTAGGGTTGTTTTTTCTTTCAAAATAGAAGGCAAGGTAGATAAAACCTGAATAGGAAATTGGCAGGAATTTCTATTTTAACGGTGCAGGCTGATTGGCTATG
The DNA here is from genome assembly GCF_024139225.1 of Suncus etruscus. Lineage (NCBI taxonomy): Eukaryota > Metazoa > Chordata > Mammalia > Eulipotyphla > Soricidae > Suncus > Suncus etruscus. The sequence continues at coordinate 3,755,653 of NC_064856.1, read as the reverse complement.
TGAAATATCCCAGCCTCTGATCTTAATTCATCTATTGAATTTTTGTGTATTTATTAACTCTCCTAAATATCCCTCTCAGTTTAAATAATGCATCACATGCCAGGAGCCATGTTGAGGCAGTGATATTGTATTAAATAAATATCCAGTCTGTGAGCTCACTGATCAAATCGAAATCCAAGTAAGGAGTATGCCCTGAATGCACCCTAACCACTATACTACCTAAACCTCCATTACTACAATCAATGATTCAGAAATGCTAGGTTAGAGTATTTTAGTGAGCCTGTAGTCTTACCCAATGAAACTAAGCCTTTGTCCAACTGTAATCTCCTTCTTTTGTTTCTTACCTGTGGACCATTGTTTTACTGGTAACAAAAAAGCATTTTTCCTGTTAAGATAAAGGACATGGATGTATCTTCTCACCATTTCTTATTGGTATCATTTAAGAAGTTATACAAGAGGTTTAATCCATGTACTATCTCTGGGGTCCCCATAAGATAATGCTAGGGAATAGACTGGGTTTGGCCACAAGCAAGACAAGTACCTTTACTCCAAGCTATGTTCCAGGTGATATTGATGACCTTAATCTAGAATTTACATAAAGATTCAAAAATACAGAAATAACTAGTAGAATTTTTCAGGTGAAGAACAAAATTACATATGCTGGGCATGTGCTCTCCCACTTGGACTATATCAGTGGACCAATTCATAGATTTTGCTTCAGTTTATCTGGGGCTGGTTCCTATGTGAACTATTCCACTATAGACTTAATAAATAGAAATATCACTGATATAACTTATTCCCCTAATCACACAAAAAAGTTTAAAAATCAAATGTAAGAAAAAAATCTATTTGCCAAATGCCACACCTCAAAAAAATAAAAAAAAGTAATCAATTTCAAAAAATTTCAAAAAATAATTTAAAGCCACAATAATCAACAGAGAAATAACAGCTTTGGTGTAAGAATAAAAAAACAAATCAATGAAGAATAATAGAGAACCTAAAATAAATCCCCAAAATTCTACGTGTAAAACAAGCTCTTTTCTACTAGGCATAAGAACTCATGCGTTTTTACAACACAGGGGCATCTCCTACCTTGAACATATGTCATGTGGAACCAACTTAGACCCCAAAGAATTAGGCACCGACCATCCAGCCTTGACTCCTGGATTCCACACATAGAAACGGCAGAGTTCTCCACAACAGCTCCAGGAACCAAATCCCCTCCAGGGCATCCATAATGCTGCTCTGACACCAACATGCACCAGTACGACAACGAGGAAATGGGAACAACTTGATCTAAAAGCAAGTTGTCCTTCCTCACCAGCCAACGATAAGACAAAATCAGAAGACATGTCATACTTTGATCTGTGCAAAAGTCAAGATCGCTATCTACAGATGACTGATTGTTACAACCAGGAATGAACAGTACACATCCCGGACCAACAACAACAACAACAACAACAACAACAACAAAAAGCTCTAGCCTAGCATTTGGTCTACGATCTGTTCAACAAACAAGATCTCCAATTCTAGAGGTCTGACTGAGACAATCGCAACTGAACGGGTCTTCCGGGAACATAACGAAAAACCTTATCCCAGGCTCCATCCTAGGAGCAGCATAATGACCAAGACCACCACCTACAGAAGATGGATTAAAACGACACTGAAGAAGCAGAACTGCTAGAACCACAAAGAAAGACTTCATCACAAGCTCCATTCCTTGAGCTGTACAGACAGCGAGATCTCTAGATACAGAGGTCTGATCTTACCATACATGACGAAGCAGAAGTCTTCCATACACCACAAAAGCACAGAGGGGAGAGTAAATGATCATGTAAGGAGTCTATAGTTAATCCCATGACAGTATTCTTCAGGGGTGGAGAAATCCTCAATCTCCTAGGCCAAGGGAATTCCCTCTATAATATCCCCAATGGTTACTGTGCCTATACAGGGGAGGGGGACAAAAGAAAAAAAAAAGCACAAACTAATCATATTATCCACATATATATTGATTTATTGATTTATTTTTGACTTCTTTATTATGGTATAGATATTGAAGTTGATGTCTCCAATTTTATTTTATTTTATTTTATCTTATCTTTCTTTTTCTTTTTGCACTCCAGCATGGTTTGATTTCAGGATCGAGACTTTTGTGTGGTGCTTGTCTTTATTGCTGTAGTGCTCACTGGATATTTAATTTGATATTTCTTTCTATATTGTTGTGGTGTTTCAATTACCTTTTTCATGTCCTCTCTCAAACTGAGGTTGAAAGCCTCCAGAAGGACTCCACCGATTTTAGCTTATTTGATTTTTCTTTTCTTTTCTTTTTTTTTTTTTTTTTTTTTTTTTTTTTTTTTTTGGTTTTTGGGTCACACCCGGCAGTGCTCAGGGGTTATTTCTGGCTCCATGCTCAGAAATTGCTCCTGGCAGGCACAGGGGACCATATGGGATGCCGGGATTCGAACTGATGACCTCCTGCATGAAAGGCAAATGCCTTACCTCCATGTTATCTCTCCGGTCCCCTTATAGTTCTTTGAGCATCAATCAGAGTTACCCACAAGTATTGTTGGCTGTGACCCCAAAATAAGAACAACAAACATATTTGTAAACTAACTTAAACTGGTTTGTAGTCATGTATAAAATTAAGACCAATTGTATAAAACTACTATCTTATAGAATCATTTTCATATTTAAGCCAATACCATCTTCTGTATCACTGCCACATTCTCAGTGCTCACTTTGGAATCCATGCTATATGATACTTAATAAAAGCATATTGAGTAAACAGGTCAGATAACTTTGAGGAAACAAAATAGGCATGACATTTCACACAACTAATATAGTAAAACATACTTGCACACATTAATTTCTACTGCCAGGCTAGCTTTACTTACTGCTTTTCACAATATTTTAGAGATTCTTTTCTGTTTTGTATAATTATTAACACCAATACATTTTTTCTTGAATAGTGTTTCATCGTCTAAAAAGAAAATGTGCCATCCAAAGACCCAAAACCTGAATCCATGGTGATATGGGTTTCATAAGATATCTTGATTTAAATAGTTGCCTCCATGAATATTGATGCTAAATGACTGGCTTCTGTTTCAGGTGTAAAGGTTGCCATTGATATCTTATAGCTAGAATAGAAAGTAAGTCTATTTGTGTATTTCTTCTATATCTGAAACTCCTTTTCACAATAAGCAGCCAGCTAAACTGACTTGACATTTCATAAATCATCAGTCAGTAGCACATTATGTAGATGAGGTGAGGCTATATGTAAAGAAACCTCATAAAAGAATTAATCTAGGGAGTTTATTTTCTCTTCTTTCTTTTGGGGGATAGCCAGTGGTGCTCAGAGCTTAGTCCTAACTTTGTACTTAGAGATCATTCCAGGTGGGTTCAGGGGATGGCCATATGGGGTGCCAGGAATTGAATCCTGGTCAGCTGCCTGTAAGATATGCCCTACCTGCTGTTTATAGCTCTCCAACTCCTATTCTTTATCTTCTTATTAGTAATATTTGCCATCACCTGACATTTTCTATTATAAGTGTATTTGACTCCCCTGATGCTGGAAGAGTTTGAAAGTTACTGTGTAGATCCTGTTAGTCATGTGTTTCTATGGTTATTTGTAAATATTATGATGATCCTAGTCGATATATGGTGATCAAAAATTATTCTTTTTTAATTGCCAGGAGCTGTTTTCTTCCAAAGATTATTTAGCAAGGTTTCCAAGTTCATTTGACTCTGATGAATATAACTTACGAGACAGAAAATATTACCAGGTCTAAGAATTTGGCAGTAAACTTGAGATTCAGATTCCCATTTACTGTGATGAAGGGGAAAAGGAAGAATACATGCAGAAAAAAAAAAAAAAACCTTTGCTTGGGCTATATAACTCCACTTTATGCAACTGAAGGAATTATATTGCAATGAAACCTCCCCTGTCTCTGATATTATCTGGTTTAATCAAGTTTTGTTTGCTTGTTTTTGTTTAGTTTTGTTTTGTTTGGGATAACACCCAGAGGCGTTCAAGGGGTTACTCCTAGATCTCTGCTCAGAAATCACTCCTGGCTGGCTGGGGGAACTATATGAGATGCTGGCGATTGAACCCAGGTCTGTCACGTGCAAGGCAAACGCCCTACCCACTGTACTTTTGCTCTGACCCCAGGTTCAATAAAATTTAAAAGAAAATTGTAGGGGCCAGAGCGATAGAACAGCAGTAGGACATTTGCCTTGTACGCAGCCAACCCAGGAGGGACCCGGTTCGATTCTGGCATCCTATATGGTCTCCTGGGCCTGCCAGGAGCCATTTCTGAGCACAGACCCAGGAGTAACCCCTGAGTGCCACCGGGTGTGACCCCAAAATCAAAAACAAACAAACAAAAAAACCCCATAAAGGTAAATTTTATTCTCACAGATTATGGCATGCTCAAGAGACAGCAATACCTGGTAAAATAAAAACATTGAAGCAGATGGCTTCAATTGAACAATGTGTGCTAAGAAATGCAGCTGATGCTATATGGAGAATATGCAAAGTTAGCTTTAAACTATTGACCAGTCTCTTATGCCTCTTTAGAGCTTTAAGTATATTAGCTCAACGGCTAAAAGTGATTTGATCCAATCTTGTTAGCACCATGTGTAGGAGGAAGAGCAGAAAGTAATTCACACAAATGTAGCCACTTCATGAAAAGACTCATGCACCTATTCTGTATTTATTTCTTCAAATAGTCCCCTTTCTGCTAAATATAAGAGATGTAACCATGCTGGTAATAAAAGCTCAAATTAGGAGATATTTTAATTAATCACAATTGCAATGAAACTTTCTAAAGTGTTAAGTCACACAGTACTTTTGTATATTAAGAAGTTTTAACGCATATTTTGACTGTTAATTAGGTAAATGTTTTAGTATGGTTTCCAGAAGCCATGAATGATTTATCCTTTTTTTGAATTCTTTAGACTTTAATAAATGTGTATGCACTTGGTATGCAAAGTTATGAACCTCTATCAGCAATGATAAACAGAAACAATCTGTCTTTGTTTCTTTCCCATTCTTGCATTTCTCTCTGTCTCTGACTTTCTATTTCTTTTCTCCATGACTAGCAATAACTGTGTTATAGTGCTAATTGTTTTGTTTCTGAATCTATCAATCTATCTCTCTATATACACACATATACGTATATGTTTTTGCTGAAGAAAGTGAGGTTCAAATAACTTTTTAATCCTTTCCGATTAGATCATAAAGAGTTAAAATGTCCATAGGATGCCAGGGATTGAACCTGGGTCAGCCATGTGCAAGGCAAATGCCCTACCCCTATTACTCCAGCAGCTCATTCATGTTTTAATGTAAGATTTAGTCAGGGATTTTTTGCTGTAATTTAAATATAAAATTATTGAATTTATACAATTATGTTTAGTCTTAATTTATATTTTAATATAATTACATACATTTATAGCAGTTAATCTAGAACATGTCACAAGTTCAGGTGACATGTTTAAGTGCCAAAAACTTGAAGATTGCAAACAAGTAAAATAAGGCCCAATATTTTGTGTCCCCAACTTTCACTATGGTTAATAAGACATGAATTTTTCTTTGGGAATTAGAAACATTAAAGTTGGCAGGACCTGAGGAAAAATTATTTTCAAATACCCCTTCCCTGTATTATTTTACAAATGAGAAATTGTAATGGATGAAGAGTCATTGACTGCTGAGGTTATAAAAATTGTTTGGGGGAAGATTTAAAGGATAAGTTTTATATTTATACAAGAGGTAGTAGAAAAGCAGCCATTTTGACACAGATTTTAAGGTCAGAACAGTGGCACAATCAATGACATAATAAAACACCTGTTAGACATTAAGAGATCCTGATTTGGAATTCATTGCAATAAAAATAAATTTCTACCAATAGATAGGTATCTGGTGATAGATTAATGGACAGTTTTTATTTAGATTAACTATCTAAAGGTTGTTGATCGAATATAGTTTGCTAACTAGATTTTCCTACAATTATTCTCTTTAGTTTATGAAACAGCCATGGTCAAACATAGTTAAATCTTCACTAGTTATGATTTAACCTCTGAACTCTATCTCAAAGACATTAGTTCCTTATTAGAACCCATTGTTATATGGGAGTAAGAGTTTTACAAAGAAAAGAAACATCCTACCTTTTGAGAGTTCACATTCAAGTGAAAAAGTTTGGCCATTTAAAATACATAAATAGTTACCAATAATAGAATGATAGCAGTACTTGAATAAAATAACAATAAAAATATTTCATTCCTCAATAAGATTAATAATAAAAATCCTTTGATAAAATAAAATTTAAGTAAAAGAAACTACAGTAAGACCTGATCCAGGGATAACAATATTCTAGAACAAAAAATGTAGAGAAAGAGCTTGTGGCTTAAATTCAGTAGGCAAGTTTGGATTTTTAAATACAAGCAGGATCTTCTATTTATTTCAGAGACAGTAACTGAAGAGGTGGATGAGAATGAGCCTGTTAAGAGTAATCAATTAGTAGTGGAACAGGTTTTATTCAATTTATAATATAATTAAGTAGGCCAATCAAAAGATCCCTCGGTCTGTCATGTGAAAAATAAATTTGATTTCTTTATTGCAGAAATTGAAATGCAGAAAGCAATCTTGAGGCTATTGCATAAGTCTGAGTAAAATATGACGGAGATTTTGATAGAGTGGGAGTTTTCAAGATTGAGAAAATGCTTGAGAATGAGGTATAGTTTGGAGAAAGAATTGACAGGACTTGCTGATGAATTGGATGTTGGGGGATGAGGGGAAAGGGAGGAGTCTAAATGACTCTTAGCCTCTGGCTTTGGTAACTGGGTCAATGGTGGTGCCATTACAGAGATGGAAACGGCTGAAGAGAGCCAGGCTTGAGGGGGAAATTAAGGGCTCTGTTTTAGACATATTAAACTTGAGAGGCCTGTGAGATATTCAAGTAGAAGTGCCAAATGCATAAGTAGATGTTTGAGTCTCAGGCTTATAGAAAACACGTGGCCGGCCTATAGAAAATTAAACACGCTTGGCCTACATATGGGTTTAACACGGGCAAAGAATGTACACATTTTTCCTGAAGTTATCTACACACTAAGTGCTTTGATTTTAAGAATTTGAATCACTGACCTCTCAACTCTGGGTGTTCTCCCCTCCATTTTACCTTCTGGGATCCTCTCCTCTATCAGGCTCTTTTTTTTTTTTTTTTTAACTTCCCACTTTAAACTGACAAATAGCAACACAGACTTTCCTAACTTTAGGTGTTTTTTAACTATGGTTTTTTAACTACTGCAAACAAGTTTTAAGAACATAAAAATAATAAAATAAAAATCACTGAGTGGTTTTCAGTGAAAATTAAAAGTGGGTTTTTCTCCCTAATGTATGTGGGATGTACTCTTGGGACTCTTTGCTTTTGATTTGTTTCTTGTTTTTTAGAGAGCTTTTATTTCCCTTTTATCTGTAACTCTGTCATTCCTAGAACTGTACTAAGAAGATTTTTAGAGGTGGAATTCATACTAGAATTTCAAACACTAACAGTGGAAAAAACTCTCAAAATCTAGACCAACTAGCTAGGGTTACACATGATAAAAGAAAAATCTAAAATATTTAAATTGCTGACCAAAATAACTGTCTATATTACAGATATGTTACTTTGTTTATTATATGAGTCACAAAAATAGCTTTTTAATACTAGATATATCATTACTTCCTTAACCCAACACTATATGAATTCAGCTGCCCAGGTGACTATGGGCTCCAGAATTACCTTTAAGAGAGGCTGGCATTTTCCATGAATCAATATATTCATATCTATTTCACACAAACAGAGTTTCTAAGACAGTTTGTCTTATGAGCTTGCAGATAGTCTGTTGACTCTAACAGGACAAATGTAGAATAATGTACAAAACAATTTTGAAAACTTAAAATGCTTTATATATTTGAGACCTATAATATATCTGTCAAGTATTCTTATTTTTTCCAAGAGACTCTTTCCAATGTACTTAGCTAATTAATTGATTTTTTTAAAATCACAAGAAAACTTGAGTTTACCTAACACTTGAATGAGATCATGAGAAGAAGTTGGGATAGTGAAAAAAATTACTTTTTAAGTCCCTCCATTTTATTTTCAGTATAGCTACTTGAGTCCAGTTTATGCCTTATTTATCTTGATTTATAAAGATAAATTGTTTATTCTTCAAAATGTATTATAGTTAAGGTAATGTGTTTACAACGATATTGACATTAATGGTCTTGGCATACACAGTTACCTCATCTCACCCCTACCAAGACACCCAACATCTCTATTTCATGCCCCTTTGCTTTGCTTTATGTTTTATGTTTTTGGGCCATACCCTGCAGCACTCAAGCTTACTCCTGGCTCTGTGCTCAGAAATCGCTCCTAGTTGCACTGTTGAAGGGAGGTGTACTTTCTATGACTAAAACACAGCTACAAACGTGTTTGTAACTATGGTCTTTAAATAAAGATATTATATAAAAATAAACACTCCTGGAAGGGACCATGTAAGATGCCAGGAATTAAACCTGGATTGGCCACATGCAAGGCAAATATCCTACCTGCTGTGTTATTGCTCCAGCCCCTGCTTGAATTTTTTAATCACTAAATTCTTATGTTCTCATTTGAGACCGTTTTAAATGCAGAAAAGTATAAAGACAATAATTATATCATACAATCATCACCAGATAATGATTTATTAAATTTTGTGATAGGCCTATCACAGCTTTGTATATGTTTATATAATCATGTCATGAATGTTGTCCCTAATGTAGTCATATATAGACATTATCTACATAGATACTTGTATGCATATACATATATATACTCATATACACACACACAGAATATACCGTATTTTCCAGTGTATAAGATCATTTGTTTTCAAAATAATTTTTACTGTGACCAAAGTGAATGACAAATCTTTCACAGTATTATTTTAGGTACATAGTGACACTGAATCAGGAGCATTCTCACCACCAGTGCTGTCCTCCCTCTACCCCTGTTCCCAGCATGCACCCCATATTTCCCTCCTTTGCCCCTCAGGCTGTCAGTATAAGTGGTTCCCTCTGTGTCTAGCTTGTTATAGTTTGGGTATCAATTCTGTTGTCGTTGTGTGGCATCTATAAGTGACTTCAAATGAGGATTATTGATTATTTGATACCTCAGGAAACTGGCACTATTGGCAACACTGTAATGATTGCAATACATATTTTTTATCATTAACGGATGATAACACAAAGGACTGAGACACATACTTTAAGTTATGAGAGTCCAGAGATGCCGAGAATGAACCAGAATAATGGTTCATTCTGCCCTTATGAACCATAATAACACCGTCATGCTGAATAACAAAATTTTAGGTATGTAACACTGCACATTATATATCTCCAGGAGTGCTCCCCAGGAACCCCTAAAACTGCTGGGAGAGCATTCAAGTAAATTTTTATTTAATTAAGTAAACTTTAAGTCTAATTCTATTTCATGAACTTTCTCATCTATTTACCTCATCTATTGACAGCAGATTTTTTCCTCACTTTGAAATATTCTCTATCATTTTGTTGTGCGTTTCTTTATGTGCATATTGCTTCTCTTAGAATATGAGTGCCCAATTAGGCTTCTGTGTATATTTTGTGTATAATATCAACTGATATATTCCAGGAGTTTGACCTTATAAGAGAGAACTAAAAGGGTGAAAGTTTTTTTAATTAGTCAAAGAGAGAAGAAATTTCATCCTGCAGAAATAAGAGCAAGTAAACTGTAATGGAAAATACAAGAATATGTGAGGGAATGAAAAGGATTCGCATTGGATCATCTAGTGGAAGTGAAGAGTACCAACTATGAATGAAGACTGCCACATGTAAAGGCAGTGCCAAAGAGGAAACTATAAAGTTAATGGGGGCAGCAAGAATAGTCTTAGGGTAGGACAATGTTTTAATATTTTCAGTTTTAAAAACATTTTTCTAATGAAAGACATTCTTGCAATAATATTTTTCAGACACAAAAGAGAAAAGAGCTGGAAGTTCCAGCTCACCTCAGGAAGCTCATCACAAAGAGTGATGAGTTTAGTTGGATAAATAACTACATTTTGAACTGTCCTAATAATGAGAATGTATGAGGGAAATTGAGAACCTGTTTAGAGTACAGGCGGGGGTCGGGTGGGGAGGAGGGAGACTTGGGACATTGGTGATGGGAATGTTGCACTGGTGATGGGTGGTGTTAAGAAAAAAATATTGTTATTCAATAATGGAATACAATGTATATACAATATATTATTATATACAATACATTGCATAAAAAAAAGTAACAGACCATAGGATTCAATTGCTCAGAAGTTTAAGAGTAAAAAAAAAAAATTAATTTAATCAAGTTGAGTCTAAAAAAAAAAAATAAAAACATTTTTCTAATGATGTTTGAAAACTATAAAGGAGAAAAGTAACAAGATCCAGTGACTTTGAGGGACCAAGAGCATTTGAATTGTGTATGGGCCACTTCAGTTCAACCCCATGTACACAGAATCCATAACCATATCTGGTATCATGTCATATATAATAGATATAATGATATAATAGCCTGGGTGAGGCCAACATATTCTCTGAGCAGTACTACTTCCTGGCACCCTAAATTTCAACTGACATTAACATTGAAGTATCTGACTCTAATATAGAAATATTATTGGGAGTGACATCTCGGCCCTCTGAACACTGCTTATGGGCCACCACCATTTAAGTAAAAAAGAAAACAAGAAAACCAGAAAGATAGACTAGAGGGCATGAAGAGGCTGACTTCAGTTTTATTCCCAATTTTCCACATAGTCTCCTGTACACTTCCAGGAGTTACTCTGAGTACCTCTAGGTATTACCAAAGACAAAACCAAAACCAAAGTGAAATTAATAACTACAGATATATTATCAGATTCTACTGATGACAAATCATAATTTGATTTTAAAATCATGATTTGAATTTTAAAATTTATTTATGGTTTAAGTAAGATTAAAATGTGAAGAAAAGGGGCCGGTGAGGTGGTGCTAGAGGTAAGGTGTCTGCCTTGCTAGTGCTAGCCAAGGAAGGACCATGGTTCGATACCCCAGCATCCCATATGGTCCCCCCAAGCCAGGGGCAATTTCTGAGCGCTTAGCCAGGAGTAACCCCTGAGCATCAAATGGGTGTGGCCTGAAAAAACAAAAATGAAAAAAATAAAAAATAAAAATAAATAAAAAGTGAAGAAAAATATTTTTATGGGATGATGCTTCACTAATATTTTCTCTCAATATACATCTGCCACATGTTTCTTAGCAATAGTACTCTGAGTTTAGTTAGTATGCCAAGAATCTCATATAAGATTTATATTTTCTTCTCAACTTCAATTACATATAGTTATAATGTTATGCTTAAAGCACTTGCAGACAAACTATTAATGAAAATAGTTGGCCCTTGGACATTTCCATAAAAGAAATCTGTCATGGTCTTTTCTCTTCCAAAACCCTTGTTAGGAACTCAGATGTGAAATTGTAATATTGACAGCCAACTTTGATTATGAACACAAGGGTCAGACACTGAAGAAGACATGCACTCACATGCCACCCTGTCCTCCCTAACTGCATATTTATTTTCATGAGGAAATGAAATTGTATTTCTATCACTGACAGTAAATAGAACTTGACCTCAGCATAATACAGTAGGCAAATAGGAGTGCCATTTCTTGAGTTCCAATCTCAGGTACTTCACAAAAGTAATAGGAAACCCTTCTATAAACAAAGACAAGGAATGGATAGATTTAGTAGCTAGCTGTTTTAACAGCCAAGGAAATGTCCGTATGGGGTGCCAACTCTTAGATTGCTACAAGACAAGAGAGTGCTCCACAGACTTGGCCAAATACCAGAAGTTTATGTAGTAGCTTTAACTCTGCTCAGCCACAGATGCTATCCCAATAGACTCAGTAACTGTTTACCTATCACAACACATTTGTCAAAACTATATCCTTGCAGTTGTTTACAAAAAAAAAAAAAAACAGCAACAGCTGTTTCCAAGGAAATAGAATGAGAAGTCTGATTACCCAGTCATCCGCCCCTCATACAATAGTTTCCTAGTCTTTTGGCTAAGATCAAGTGAAGAAATGGTCACAATGATTTGATTTCCTTTCTCCACACTATTATTAATCTAGAGTGGAAAGACTAGAGAAAGTTTAAGTGATGGTAGAGACAATGTACAATTTGAGATGCTTAGAGAAGGCAAAGAAGACAGATGCTCAAGACAAATTTTTACATATGTATGAATTAAGAATAATTAAGATTTTCTTGACATGCCACAGGCAGTTTATTAAATAAAAATTAAGTGACTCTATATACATATTGAATAAAACCTAATAGAATTTCAGGACATTTGGGGGGACATTAAAAAAAAAACTATTGTTAGGAGAGAGGGAGACAAAGAGGGAGACAGAGACAGAAGTAAAAGCCATTGAGGGAAACTGAAAGTTCAAAAATAAACTTTTCCCTCTATGGTCAATTGATTCTTCAGTGGAGTGCTGAGAAAACTGGGGACAGCCTAGTTTTAAAAAAAAAAGAAGTAAATAAAAGATGGTTTGCAGAGAGTAAGATAGTCACATGTACAGCTTACCTCCACCAACTACCACACCATTCTCAGGAAGTCATGGCCAATGTTCCTGCCTACTGCTCCTAGATTATGGACATAACATAAGGCTGCTCTAGATTCTGAAACAGCAGAGCAGGTGATTCGTTTTACTCTTGGCATTCTGAATCGCTATGTTTATGAGAAGAAAAGAGTGCATGCTCCTGCCTGCCAGACCATCTTCCAAATTCAAGGTTTCCCCATTATACTGTATTTGCAAATGGAGAAAACCCTTTAGCGCCAAACCTCTTTGATTCTGTGCAGGGAAGAAATATAGAGTCTTTTGAGAGACAATTTTCCCATATGCTTCTCAATTGCAAGCTCAAAATACTACTCAGTATGAGGAATCTAAGGTCTTCTCACAAAACCTAGTTAGAGGGGAATAGACGTGATTGCTTTGCAGTGAGTTTGATTTGGGGAGTATGTTCGGTTCTTTGGAAGTCTAAGGTTGTATCCTAGTCTATCTCTGTATGGCCAGGATCCTCACTGACCTATCCCTGAGGTCCTGGATGCTGAGTCAAAAAAAGAACAAAAGCTCAGTTCCCTTAGCTCATCTGCTTTTCAATATCAGGTCTGAAGAATACACCCTTCCATTGCCAATTTAGCTATCCTCTCAGGGTTAAAACTTACCCTAAATGTGCACCTCGTGAGGTTTACAAACTTGATAAATTATAATTTGCATTTTACCAAAAATATGGTATGATTCTGTCCATAATTAATAGGCTACACCTTATTTTACTCAAAACAACGTTCATCCCTGGTTTCTTTGTATCTGTTTGTTTACAACTTGGTTTCGCCCAAAACAAAGTTTGTCTTATAGGTGAGCCTGGGAAGGATAGATTGATGTATTTGCCCTTACTATGAATTTACTGTACCCTCTGGGGGTGGTCTCTGTACTCAAAAAAAAAAAAAACCAAATAATTCTGGCAGGCAGCTTTCTGGAGATAGAAGACTGCCAGATTATACTTGTTTCACCTACAGCCTGGTTTGGATTATGTCATGCGGAATCCTGATTCTCTCATTCACTTTGGCTTGACAATAAAGTACAAGGGTGATTTTACACATAATAATGGACTTATATCTAGATTATACAAATATATTTAGAACTCAATTATTAAAACTATTAAAGATGTGAATGGATATTTATCCAAGAAAACATACAAGTGGCCCTAAAGCACATAGAAACATTATGATCACTAGAAAATCAAAGCTATAATATACCTTTCCACATTCACATCAAAGTGACATTATAGATTTAAGTGTTGGTAGGAATGTAGATAAATTGAAACCTTCATACAATTGTACCAAGAATAGAAAGTGATGGGGCCAGAGAGATAGCATGGGGTAGGGCATTTGCCTTGCATGCAGAAGGATGGTGGTTTGAATACCGGCATCCCATATGGTCCCCGGAACCTGCTGGGAGCAATTTCTGAGCATAGAGCCATGAGTAACCCTTGAATACAGCCAGATATGACCCCAAAACAAACAAACAAACAAAAGAATAGAAAGTGATGCGATCAATGATGTTTGAGAATAACCTAATTATTTTTCAAAATATTAAGCATATAAAGTTGTCAGCAATTCAGTTCCTTGATATGAAACCAAGAGAAATGAAACTCATAAATAAATATTATAAAATGAGTAATTCTTAAAATACTAAGAGTAGAGACTTATCTATACTTCAACTGCTGAGTGCATTAATAAAAATATTTTCTCTATATACAATGATCCTTAAGTGATATCATTTCATTTTATTCATGTTGTTTTGCTAAACAATGTTTGAGAAAATAGTCAGCTTTCACCTAGGCCCTCTATATGTGTGGTGCTTATATTCTTCAGTAATACACAGTTTTGCCACACACATTCCAAATGTGTTGTTTGTTATATTTATTGGATTGTCCTACAAGAGTGTGAAAGTGAATGTAAATTAGTGTGTCTTATAATGGAAGGGTGTCCTATACCAAGTTTGTTTGTGTTCTGAGCTTCCAGGATAAGCTCTGGATATTTGGAACCCTGAACTAAAATAAAATGGTTGAAAATAAATGAACACATGAGAACACAGGAATGAAATGATGAATGCAATTTACTAGTTAGAATTAAAAGTGTTTGAAGATTTCCTTTAGAAGTTAGGTGAGTCTTTTGTCAACAAAATTATTTTGAGAACATACTTCTTATTTATATCAATTGATCTATATTAAAAATCATTCTGATTATAGTTTGTTTAACTGTAAATTGAAGTTCCTAAGAACCTAGTGATGAATTTATTGAGGTCTTGTTATGCTCAAAACTGAATTATGCATTTTAAATAAAAAATTATATCATATGTAAGGGCCAGAGTGGTGGTGCAGGGCATAAGGTGTCTGCCTTGTTCATGCTAGCAAGGACAGACTGAATTCAATCCCCCGGCTTCCCAAACGGTTCCCCAAGCAAGGAGCAATTTCTGAGTGCATAGCCAGTAATAACTCCTGAGTATCACTGGGTGTGGCTGAAAAACAAAACAACAACAATTAAAAAATGATATCATGTGCAAATTAAATCTCAAGAAGATGGTTAGAAGATAAAAAGAGATACCCATGACATTCTTCAAAGAAGTGGATCAGGCACTTTTGAAATTCGTTTGGAACAATAAACACCCTAGAATAGCTAAAGCAATCATTGGAAAAAAAGAATATGGGAGGAATTACTTTCCCCAGCTTTAAACTTTACTACAAAGCAATAGTTATCAAAACAGCATGGTATTGGAATAAGGACAGGCCCTCAGATCAGTGGAACAGGCTTGAATACTCAGAAAATGTTCCCCAGATGTACAATCACCTAATGTTTGATAAAGGAGCAAGAAATCTTAAATGGAGCAAAGAAAGCCTCTTTAACAAGTGGTGTTGGCACAACTGGCTAGCCACTTGCAAAAAATTGAATTTAGACCCCCAGCTAACATCATGTATGAAGGTAAAATCCAAATGGATTAAAGACCTCGATATCAGCCCTAAAACCATAAGATATATAGAACAGCACATAGGCAAAACACTCCAGGACATTACAGGCATCTTCAAGGAGGAAACTGCACTCTCCAAGCAAGTGAAAGCAGAGATTAACAGATGGGAATATATTAAGCTGAGAAGCTTCTGCACCTCAAAGGAAATAGTGCCCAGGATACAAGAGCCACCCACTGAGTGGGAGAAACTATACACCCGATACCCATCAGATAAGGGGCTGATCTCCAAAATATACAAGGCACTGACAGAAATTTACAAGAAAAAAAATCTAATCCCATCAAAAAATGGGGAGAAGAAATGGACAGACACTTTGACAAAGAAGAAATACAAATGGCCAAAAGTCATATTAAAAAATGCTCCACATCACTAATCATCAGGGAGATGCAAATCAAAACAACGATGAGATACCACCTCACACCACAGAGAATGGCACACATCACAAAGAATGAGAATAAACAGTGTTGGCGGGGATGTGGAGAGAAAGGAACTCTTATCCACTGCTGGTGAGAATGCCGTCTAGTTTAACCTTTATGGAAAGTGATATGGAGATTCCTCCAAAAACTGGAAATCGAGCTCCCATATGATCCAGCTATACCACTCCTAGGAATATACCCTAGGAACACAAAAATACAATACAAAAATCCCTTCCTTACTCCTATATTCATTGCTGCGCTATTTACAATAGCCAGACTCTGGAAACAACCAAGATGCCCTTCAACAGATGAGTGACTGAAGAAACGGTGGTACATATACAATGGAATACTATGCAGCCATCAGGAGAGATAAAGTCATGAAATTTTCCTATACATGGATGTACATGGAATCTATTATGCTGAGTGAAGTAAGTCAGAGGGAGAAAGAAAGATGCAGAATGGTTTCACTCATCTATGGGCTTTAAGAAAAATGAAACACATTTTTAACAGTATCTCAGAGACAAGAGAGATGAGGGCTGGTAGTTGCAGCTCATGACATGAAGCTCATCACATAGAGTGATGAGTGCAGTTGGAGAGATGACTACACTGAAAACTATCATAACAATGTGAATGAATGAGGGAAGTAGAAAGCCTGTCTCGAGTACAGGTGTAGGGGGGTGGGGAGGAGGGAGATCTGGGAAATTGGTGGTGGGAATGTTGCACTGGTTAAGGGGGGTGTTCTTTACATGACTGTAATCATACAACTATAATCATGTTTATAATCACGGTGTTTAAATAGCAATAATTATAAAAAAAAGATGCCCTTCAACAGACGAATGGCTAAAGAAACTGTGGTACATATACACAATGGAATATTATGCAGCTGTCAGGAGAGATGAAGTCATGAAATTTTCCTATACATGTATGTACACGGAATCTATTATGCTGAGTGAAATAAGTCAGAGAGAGAGAGAGAGAGAAATGCAGAATGGTCTCACTCATCTATGGGTTTTAAGAAAAATGAAAGACACCCTTGCAATAATAAATTTCAGTCACAAAAGAGAAAAGAGCTGGAAGTTACAACACCTCAGGAAGCTCACCACAAAGAGTGATGTGTTTAGTTAGAGAAATAACTACATTTTGAACTGTCCTAATAATGAGAATGTATGAGGGAAATGGAAAGCCTGTTTAGAGTACAAGTGGGGGTCGGGTAGGGAGGAGGGAGATTTGGGACATTGGTGATAGGAATGTTGCACTGGTGATGGGTGGTGTTCTTTACATGACTTAAACCCAAACACAATCATGTATGTAATCAAGGTGTTTAAATTAAATATATAAAAAAGAGAAGTTTGGCTTAGTGGGGGCTTGCGGGTTCAGGCTGCCTAAACAGCCTTCTATCTCCTTCCTCCCGGAATTCAGGGCTATCCCTGGGCGCTCACTCAGGGGCCCAGCAAGGTGGGTTGTGGGGAGAAGTTTAAAGGGTACCACAGGCTTTCCCCAATCCCCACCCTGTCAAAGAGGGGTTGGCTTGGGGAAGACTCCAGCAACTTTCCTTCCCACCAGTGTCCATTCTCAAACCTTGGGGGGTGTGGTAAAGTATAGATAGTTTAAGAGGATATCATAGGGTTTAATCTATGTTTACAATATACAGAATGTCTATGTTGTACACTTTCCTTCCCCTCTTGGCTCACCACCTTACAAGCTCATTTCTATTCCTTTACTCCCTCTACCCCACCACCCATTACTCCACATTGAACACTTTTTACCCTTCGTTCTTGGCTCCTCATGAAGTAGATCATTATCCCCACTCAAGCCAGCTGTCAACCAGCTCCCTAAGTGAAAAAAATAGACTCTCAGTCTGAGAAGAAACCAATACTCTGTTCCTATTTATCTACTTTCATCTGCCTCCTATCCTCCACCTTCCTTCACTGTGTACCTGTGCTTGCTACCATACTCGGTTACTGAGAAATCCTCTCTCCAAGACATTTCCTGATATAGGACTGCTAGGAGTCATTTTGCAGACTCCAAAAGGCCAAATCACAGACCAAGTGGTGTCATCCCTCCCCCTGACTATTTCTAAAGACATAAAAGAGACATGGATATCTCCTTTGTATATCTTAACAGTTATAACTTTTTTAGATTATCCTCTTATATAGTGACAATTTTTCTCACTGTTTTTTTCCTTTGTGATCTGTTCAATAACTAATTCTGGTAGAAGAATCTCTCTGTTTAGAGTTCATGTTAGAACTAAGTTATGGTGATTGTTGGACTTGTTCCTCGGCCCTCAGAGGCACCAATAATACCTTTTGGCATTGTTCCTCTTTTGCAAAGGCACATTAAAATGGGAAAATATTAAATATGCAAACAAGTTTTTATATGATAGAGATAGAAACTCAAATTTTGTAATGCAATTAGGCCTTATACCCTGAACATTGGCGTGATGACTTGGCTCAGACTTCAGAAGAATGGGCATTGCCCATACACCCCTGAACCATCGATACTATCTATGGAAACCATCAAAATTGTCTATAACATCACCAGGAAGCAAAAATCTACCAAGGAAGACCCTACTGCTGCCCTGGCATTGACTTATCCAAAAAATTGTACTTTTAACACCCAGACGACTTAACAACAGCAACAAGCTGTTTGCAAGGCAGGGTTCTCTGCATCTAATGGTGTGGTGAAACTAAAGGATGCTCCACATCATCCTGACTTCGATAAAGGAAATGCACAGAAACCATAATCTTTAACTACAGGAACCTGACATCAACAACTAAGGTGTGAAAAAAATCTCACCGGGACCACAGAGAATGACTCAGGGGTTGGACAACCCATTATTCCTGGAGCCCAAATTAGGTCTTATGCCAGAAAACTTCAGGGGTAAGGCCTCCTTGTATTTAAGCCAAGACACTTGAATTTAAAAGTCAAGTATATTTTTTTCCTTGCTCTTCTCTGAGGCCAGTTTTTGTCCTAGAAAAAGTGGCTGGTTAAAGTTTACATATCTATAATATACTTAATCATAGTGAAAAGCACTGACTGTTTCAACACACAACATGCAATCTCAATGCACACTCAAGCAAACTTTCAGATTCACACAGCACATAAATTGACTAACAGTATATAGATGAGTTACAGATAAAAGATATGAGAGACGAGAAAAAATATGTGGGAAATTTTTGGACGTCTCCAAATTTTCCCACCAGATCTTTGCTGGCTATTATCAGCAAAAAAAGAAAAAAGTTTTAATTTTTTTGGAAAAGGAGGCCTTTTTAGAAAAGTAAGAAAAGCCGGCCCTAGATAAAAGGTAGTTTTTTAGACGAGGAATAGAAAAAATTAAGTGCATTTACTTAGCTGGTAAATTTCTATTTTTGTTGCAACAGATATGACATGTAATTTTCTATTGATACACACATGTTTATGATTTTTACATAACATTGAGCAGAGACAGTACAATTTTACTCATTAGATGTTAGTTGTCATGATGTTTAGACACATTTTTTTAGTATATCTCTTCCTCATAAAGTATATGGTAAGTGAGGTAGAATATAGGGCTGGAAAGTTCCTTTCCATCATCCCAAGTTAAAATAATTGCACTTTTAGCAACATTATTTGCCAATCCTAGGCCCATCAAAGGAGATGAAATACGTTCCATAGCCCATGAATAGGACCAGTCCTTTCCAGCAATACAGGAAAAGTCTGTACCTGTATCCAAGAGGCCTAGTATATTCTTACCCTGAATCTTTCTAGATATTAAAGGCTTTTTACTTTCTAGTTCTTTATTTCTGTAAGACAAAGGTTGCCCTAGGCATCCTTCATATTTCTCAAACATTACAGGAGAACAAGACTCTGCAGCATCAGGAGATGCAGCATATATAGACTGGTTAGTTCTATAAAATTTTTAATTCTTTACACAGGAGAAGCAGAAGCCAAAGCCAATATAGGTTTATTTTTAAAAGCTTTTTTTTTTCCTTCTGTTCTGAGTCTAATTCATAATTAAACCAATTTTTAGATCCTTTTACAGAATTTATAATCTCAGAAGACCCCTGATTTTCTAATTTAGCCTTTTGAGCCATAGGTTTTAATTCAGGTCTCTCACCTGTAAGATTACCAATTTGTGTCCATATACAAGAGGAGATAAACAGATGGGTGTCCATCCTGTTACTAAAAGAACCAGGGACTAACTTTATGTACAACAATCTGAATAAATTACTGTAATTGTTGTTTAGTTAATGTAGTTATGAACTTGTACCTTAAAACAGTAGGAAGATTCTGTTTACCTTCTCATCTTAAACATGTTGCTGTTCAGGGAGTCCTAGGTACTCTGACGAGGTTCCTGCTTCCTGCACCTAAAAATAAGAATGAAAGAAAAATAAAGGAAAAGAGAGAGACAGCTTGCTTTCCTTGACGGCACCCAAACGTTGAGCGCCAACTACTATGGACGTGTTGCATCTCAGCAATTCTCGTGGGTCATAGTACTTTCACAAGAGGAAAATGGGTACAGGAGCAGACAAATATAAAATATGAAATAATTGAGACCACACAAAATGCATTGTATGGGGACCCATGTCTATGAGATGAGAGACCAACTTTTCTTTTTCAGCTGATCTTTTAAGCACAACTCTAGTATGCAAGGTATTTCCAGGGGGAACAAAGGGCAGAGGATCTTTAGGAGGAACAACACAATGGTACTGGGCCCTAGAATCTACTTATCAAATAACTACCCAATGTAGGTGAGAAAGAGCCCTGCTAGAGGTAAAGCGAAACATGAGATGGAGGTGTTCTGGTTTACAAGAAGTTTGCAGCCTGCTGGAAAGTAGAATTCAAGAAAGGCAGAAGCTATTGTATAGCACCATGAAGCTAAGAGCAGGAAAAAGCAAGTTTCTGGGAACTGGCTTAGCTCAACCTTTGAGTTGCAAATATACTAGCCAGCAGGGAATTTAGCAGTCTTTGGTGCTGAAAATTTCTATAAGATTGCAGGATAACTAAGGCCGAATTTCTGTAGTAGCAAGGGAGGCAAAGCCGAATAAATAAAAGGATAGATATATAATGTCACAGCCATGTCAGAAATATAGCCAGTAATCCATGCAGGGGTTATGATTGACTTCTCCAACGGGCGGGCCTTCTGGCTGAAATATTTCTTGGGGGGAAAATTAGGCACTGCACCAGGAAAGCCAAAAGACACATCTGGAGTGTGCTTCCCTTGATAATGGAGGCATCCATGTTATGTGCAGTGACAAAAAATGAATTAAAGATCATATCAATTATGCTGCTGTGAGGAAAGATTAAATATCAAAGCTTGCAGAAATATGGATGAAACTGGAGAATATGTTAAATGAAATAAATCAGAGGGGAATTACAAATGCCTTATCATTCATTGTGGTGTATTTTAGTGAATCAGAGACTAAAACAGAAGTAAATAGTATTAATTATAAACCCTTGACTTTGAAATCTAACTGAAATGTGGGGAGGGGGATGAAGAGGTAGAGTAAAAATAACATAAAGACATAAGTTGTAGGGATTGGGCACTTTGATGGTGGTAGGTTACAGTGATTATGTATATAATATCATAAACACAATTGCAGTATTTATGATGTTAAGACTATTGTAGTCATGCTCCCTAATTCTGAAAAATTAATAAGTTAACTTTAAAAATGTTTGGTAGAACAGAATCACGTAACTTGAATCATTCAGCCTCATAAATTGAGGGGGAAAAATGATACCAGGACCAGTCATATGAACATGTAGTGAAAATAAAATATGATCAGACTTGAACACCAAACCCAAAGTCAATGACAACAGAATAAATACCCAATCTACAACAAGCTGTAAGGTGGAGACCAGTTACACTAGTATTCTGGGGGATAAAGGAGGGAGATATGGGATACATGCTGGGAACAGCAGTGGAGGGATGACAATACTAGTGGTGGGAATGCCCTTCACTCATTGTCACTATGTACCATAAATAATTCTGTGAAAGACTTGTAATACACTTCGATCACAATAAAAATTTATTAAAAATGTTTGGTAGAATTTTAAAATAAACTAAAATATGCCATTTGAATTTTTCCTCTAAACTAGAACAAAATATTTAGTAAATATCTAATGAAAGATTTATAAAATCTCTGGAGGATAAAAAATTAAAATTTATATTCATATTTTAAAGATCTACATGATCATGAAAGCTTTTCTATGCTCATGGATCAGAAACTCCATATTTTAAAATGTCTATCATCCCTAAAGAAATCTCTAGATTAAATTCAATTGCCTTCAAACTACCAATTATGGAAGATATACATGAATGTGGGTGTTACATATGAATTTGTTGATTGAATACATTGACAAATTTAATCTAAAACTTATAATAAAATAAAAAGCATCCAGTTTTGATGACAGTCTTGAGAAGATTGCCTTCTCTTACAAAGTCACTGAATTTACAAGCATGACACTGATGTGAAAGAAAAATTTTTCTGAAGCAATGCTTCTGAAATGTTCAGTGTTGTAGGCCAATGTTATCTTAATCAAAAGATGTTTCAAATGTGCAAATATGTTTATTTCAGAATGTTTTATGGCACAGAGAAATAAATTTCTAAGAATTTATCTTTCTTACTGTAACTATTAATACCTATTTGACTTATTCTTAGTTATCGTGTCATAGTTTCAGTGTCAGCAATTGCATATCAATCTCTATATTTTTAAAATACAGTTTTGTCTAACACCCATAGTTACTATTATCATAATCTTTGAGCTGCAGATGTTCTCTTCACCTTTTATTTCTATTTTTTAGCGAAGGGGCCACACCCAGCAGTGCACAGTGACTACTCTCTGCTTGTTTAGAAATTGCTCCGGATGCAATGATAGGGACTAAATGCAAGTGTCCTGATTGCAAAGCATGTGTTTATTTCAGCCTGTTGAGATATATCTCTAGTTCCTCCATTTTTCACATAAATCACATTTCCCATTAAGCCTTGTGCACCATGGCATCAAAACAGTGTTTCCACTTGAATAGCACATAAGTCAGACTGCCTCCCACTGACTCTGACAACAAACAAAATAAACAAGTAAAATAATCCAAACAAATGACAGTAAGACCCCAGGACCTTCCCTGACTTACACAGCTTAGGAGAATGCCTCTCTGATAGGTTTATTTTAGCCAAATACCAAAACCCTGAGTTCTTTGCACAGCTTGTAAGCAAATGTTAGTGTGTGGATTAGATTTATATTCTATTCAGAGAGAAAGAGAGCAAGAGAGAGAGAGATGTAATACTTAGGAGAAGGTATAACAAAGGTTATTTTGTAGTAATATGAAAACAACTGCTGGTTGGAGATGAACTTGACTGATGGGTTTTCCGTAGTAGCCTCCCAACACTTAATCTTAGCCAAATATGAACAAGCTGAATTTATTACATTTGAGTTCTGAAATTAAAAGTGGCCATCTGTGGCACATGTGTGTGGTACACACAACAGTAATATATTGTGGTCTAGCTCAATGTGAACCAAAGGATACTGTGATTATGATATGGCAAGTACATTCACATACCAGGGCAGCTAAATGAATTAGATGGGTCCGAGAGGTGATCCTTCACTGGATTTCTTCTTTCTAAAAGAGTAAAACATAAAGGAGAAAATTATTAATAATGTATTCAACAAACCTTTACAAAGCCTTGTCACATTAAACCTGGAAATACAGTTTACTGAAATAAAACAAAAAAATCAGTAAAACTATTTTCTAAAGAGAAAATATCATGTGTCAGAAAAAAAGAAATGAAAACAAATTGTTTCCCTACCTTGAGGCGTGTGTGTGTGTGTGTGTGTGTGTTTGTATGTGTGTGAAAATACAAAACATGAAGGTCAACATTGTGAAGCTTATTCCCTGGGATTTTTCAGGCAGATGTTAGGATAAAATTCGTGATATATACATGTATAGACAAGAATTTTGTCACATTTTGTGACGGAAGGAAAAATCTTCACATTTTAATAGGAAATATGAGGCATTTGAAATCAATTTTTAAAGCAAATTAAAGAAAAGAATTTATATAACAAGACTGAAGAACAAGGCTAATAGAAAACATTTTTTTAATTTTTCAGAGAGAACACAATTGAAAGAAAGAATACAATCTACCAAAGACAGAAGACTAAGAAGCATGAATAAACTTGCATAATTTGAATGAATTTTTATTCAAACTTTGAATGGTCCGCATGCAGGAAATAGATAACAAGTACAAATTAATTCTTGGAATGCCAATGACATCAGTAAAATAGCACAAATCAGACTATTTTTAATGGCTTTAGGTTACACACACATGCATGATTTTGTGTAGTTTTGCAACTAAAATCCCATCTAAACAAGATAGCCTATTAACTATAAATATAAAGGAATTCTTGAGAACACACTATAACAGAAAATTAGTGGATTGAGAATCAAAATATTAGCTTATTATTAGCAGCTTGAGATATTTAATATTATTTAAGTCAGATGTAGGCCTTCTAGGATATCGTGAAAATACAGAGAGAAAAATATTAAAAAGAACTTGAATTGCTGTAGGCAAAACACAACTCTCTAAGAAGAAACTTATGTGAACTAGTGATAGTGAAAACATATTTTTTATAATTTTTAGATAAAGAAAAAAATATCAAAAGCTACATTATCTTTTGTGTGCATTGTCAGAGATTAACAAGAATTACTGATTTGTTTACAGATGAAAAAGAAAAATATATTTATTTTTTATAGTGGCCAGATTCATTAAAAATATTTATATGAGCCCGAGAGATAAATTAAGGTTTTTCTTGTAGGTGGTTTGACCCTGGTTTGATCCTTGGCACTACATATGGTCCTCTCAGCACTGCCAGGAGTGATTCCTGAGCACAGAGCCAGAGCACCAAGAAAAAAATTTTGAATATAAAAGAATACTTATTCCTTTGAGAAAAATTTCCACACAAATATGGTACATATTAAAGAAAGCATAGACAATAAAAATAAAATACAAGAAATCTCTGATCCAAGATTAGGTAACTACTAGTTGTATACATTGGAATTTATTTTATAAGTATATTCTATGCACATAATTTTCTAAGAATTTATGAATGTATTGTACATACTTATGTGTCCATATATAAGTTATTTTTGAGCTAAACTGATCTCTAGAAAGATCTTATACTCAAGGTACAAAATGGCCAGGTTTTTTTAATATATAATTTTTATTTTAATCATAGTGGCTTACATATCGTTCTCAGTAATATTTTAGGTACATATTAACATTGAATCAGGGGAATTTCCACCACCGAATTGTCCTCCCTCCTGTCCCGCCGTTCCCATCCTGTCTCCCATAACCTCCACCCTCACCCCAGGCGCTGCTAGAATGAGTGGTCCCCACTGTGCCTAGCTTACTACTTAGTGATCTTATGGCCTTTTGGTCATGGTACCTCCATTATATCCCCCTCTAATTGGGAGGCGGGATTAGATAGTTCAAGTGATGTGGTTTTGTTTGAAGAGGAGAAAAGTAAATAGATGGGGTAAAAATCAAATATGCCGAAAATGGGCGGAATCCTTCTGCCTTCTTTTTCCCCTTCGTCTCTTGGACCAGTTTTGTTTTAAACCATCAATTTGCTACCAATTGTAAGCAAAACGCCCCATTATTCATTGATTTAAATTTAATTTTTTTTTGCTTTGTTTTTGGGCTACACTCGGTAATGCTTAGGGGTTACTCCTGGCTATGCACTCAGAAATTGGCTGGCTTGGAGGACCATATGGGATGTTGGGGTATCAAACAGCAGTCCATCCTAGGTTAGCTGCGTGCAAGGCTACAGCCCTACTGCTACTCCGCTGCTCAGGCCCCTTAAATTTAATTTTTTAAAAATTTTGCACATATCATTTCATACCACAGGGATTGACACAGATCAACAAGAGTATGAGTAACAAGAGCCAATACAGATAGACTTCTTTGGTGGTAATTTGAAATGAGATTCTACTGAGTTTTAGTTAGTCTTCCTGAGTGATTATAACTGTATGTTTATACTTTTCAACATACTACATGTGTCATTAAATACAGGGGACAATTGTTTATCCACCAAGACAAGGGCAGGAGCCCCAATTTTTCAGTTACATGACTCTCTTCCACATTGGTCAAAGTTAGATTAAATTTTGTTTTGCTTGTAAATCACTGTTTGCATATTATATCCATAGTTTGCAATAAATATCTTTTGAGAATTTATAATTATAGTTGATCTTTGATCATGAAGCACATTGTTATACAATAAATACAACTAAAATCCTTTATATCATAGAACCAATAAGTTCAGAAGTACACGGATATAAATCTCAAACTATTAGAGCCTTACAAAATTGTTTCCTTTTATATATTATTATGTAGCCCAAATATTATAAAAATAAAAGTTTCAAGTTTCTTATACAATTACCTATGATCGTTTTTACAAACTGTCTACACATTTTAGCCATTCCTTGTCCCCAAATTAAGATCTATTGTTTCCATTTCATTAAATAGATAAATTCCTGAGTTCCTTTCAAGTCAAAGTGACCTTGCATTGATATCACAGGCAGTAATGAAGTCTATGCCTTTACTATTTTACCATATAAGGAGTCCAAATACCTTGACATCACTAAATTATTAGAGGAAAATACAGAAAGAGTGCACTCTCTACTTCCATTTAAGTCCTAACTAAACTCTATTAACTTCCAGAAATGAAAAACAATTAGATTAGATAACCACCTTGGACCTCAAACCAAGAAAAGCTATACTATTGTAGTAGTAAGTTTATAACTATACCTAGTGGTATAGTTATATAGATGTAGATGCAAATATAGAAGATACCATTGGTAAAAATAAACCAATGAACAGTGAGAAAATCAAATCATCATTTTTGAACCCACTAAGTTTTGGAGTCATTTGTTATGCAATTTTAGATAATTAATATACCATCAAATCCAAAAATCTGAATTATCGATAAAGTGTATACTAAAAACTGTACTAAGGTATAGCTTTTAAATTAAATGACTAGTAAAATAGACCTCTATTTGCATATAAAGTATCTTTCAGGTAAGTATATTTTTTGATGTCTTAATTTTTTTGTTTGTTTGATTTTTAAGTCACACCTGGCAGTGCTCAAGGGTTATTCCTGGCTTTATACTCAGAAATCACCCCCAGCAGGCTTGAGGGACCATGTGGGATGCCCGGATTTGAACCACCATCCTTCTGCATGCAAAGCAAATGCCTTACAGCTGTGCTATCTCTCAGGCCTCTAATGTCTTAATCTGTAAAAATTTCTAATACTCCGTGTTAATCTTCTAGGACTGTATAAATAAATATCTGGTTTCTTTAATATGAAAGTTTTCCATGTACTCAAAAGCACTTAGTATAAACAAACATCTTGGTCTCTTCTAAAGGAAAACAATGCCAGATTTTTTTTTCAGATTTTCCTTAATTGATAGGAATCTCAGAATTATGTGGACCATTCCCTGAGCACACTCCTACTGGAAAACTCGATCTTATAACACAACGCACAACATTTGGCACTTTATTTTATAACTCATCTCATGGGAACAGAATTTGGTGAAATTTTTGTTCTAGTGTCTCTATTTCTCTAAAGCATCACATTTTACTCACACAGTTTACAATTGTTCTAGTCTACTTTTCTAGCTGCTACACCACACTATTGGCTTATTTTATGGCTGTCATCAAATACAGGTCCCTGAACTTTGCCATCTGTTCCATTGCAAAGGCAGCTCATTCTCTTGCAACTGACTTTCTGAACTTAAACAAAACCTAAAATTTGTTTCTGCAAAATCGCATTTTATTAACCATGTATGGGTACATAATTTTAGCTATGATCCTGCCACTTCTAAAACCAAAAATGTACCTATAGAAATATTGACCACCTGAGCAGAATTCAGTCTAGTCAAATTTCATTAGAAAATTTTAGAACATTTATCAAACACATCAATATATTTAAAAGAAAATAAACATCAGCAGTTCTATCAGTAAATTCTCACCATTTTGTCTTGGTTAGGATTAAACACTAATATAAATGCAATCATTTAAAGACATGCATAAAAATATGTTCTATGGAAAATTTTTAAAAATGGTCATTCATAGTGAATTTAGTATAGTGCATGCTAGTTCTTATAGTTACTTCTTGTATTTACATATGTATATAAGTATATACACTGCTTTATAATCTATACATAATAATCCATTCTAAAATATGTTTTAAGATTCTAAAGAAGATATAATCACAATAATGTCATCATCACCATTTTTGAAACAAAGGGTTTCTACTATTAGCAAAACTGTCTATTAGAAAACTTGGACCTTTAAAATAGTATGGGGTTAAGGTACTTTCTTAGGATGTGACCAACCGTGAATTGATTACTATATGGCATGTTAAGCACTTCTGAGCACAGAACTAGGAACAATCCCTGAACACTGCCAGGTATGTGTATGGGATGGTCCAAATACTTGTTCCCAGACCCCCTAAATAGGTGTGATCTGATAGTTCTTTTATAAAAGTATAGATTTCTTAAACTAACAGATATTTATTAAATCAAGTTATTAACTAATATATTTAAAATACATAAATTATTCAATTTATTTTTTTCATAGAATGATATTCTATACAGATAACTTGGTTGTGTTTTTTTCTCAGTATTGTCTCTACTGTACCAAAAATGATACCCAATGCATAAGTACAACTATTGTATAAAAGCATACTATATGTAGAAATTCAGCTTAATTATTTATGGTCTAAGGTCTCAAACTCACTCAGTTATTCATTCACATTAAAGTATTTAGACTTTGTAGATTTTTTCCCTCAAGGAAGAAGACGGTGTTGGAATAGTTTCCTCTCTGTCATTTATTAATAAATTTCAAAGTAGAACCACTTTTTCCTCTTCTTATGTTAGATATTCTTTGCAAAGTAAGTGTTTTAACAGTTTCCCGAAGAAGTGTTATCCAAGTGCAAGTGGCTTGTGTCGGAGGTGACCTCAGAAAGCAGTGGAGAAAACGTGAGTAAGAAAGACAGGCAAAGGGAGAAAGAAAAGTTTAATTTCTCTATTCACAACAATGAAGGATGCATCCTTGGCTTTTCATGTTTGGAACAGTTGCTCAGATACACCTCGAGAGCTTGGCAGAGTAACTTGTTTTGGTGACTTCATAGTTTAAGCAATTTTCTCACCTCTCCAAGCAAAGTCATGTTCTCTTTTTCAGCCCTCTGGAGAAGACAAAATTTCCCCAGACAGAGCAGCAGCTTGACATAGATTTAAGTGGAACATCTGTGTATATCTGACTTTTACATTGATTTTTTTTTCATTTTGTCTAGTGAGTTGTTTAAATAGTAAACATGCTCCTGAAATAACCCAATTTAAATACCTATAGAGCAATTACTGTCAGGAAAATTTGGCAGTCAGTAAAATATTAGGTAAACTAAAAATATAGTTTGATGCAAACAGTAATATTTGATAACATATGATATTTGATGTAAACAGTATATATTTGATTTAAACAGTAATATTTTGCCTGTCTTGAATACAGACAGGGATTGGGAAAGAGGAAGGGGGTCATGGGTGGTGATAATGTTGTACTGGTGAAGTGGGCTGTTCTATTTATGACTGAAATTCAACTATAATCATACTTGTAATCATGGTGCTTAAATATTTTATTTTAAAAATTTATTTGAATGTCACCATTGTGCAGGATGGCCCAGCCTTAGCTGTCTGACTCAAATAGTTGGCAAGATTTTTATTTCCATATGTCACACTATCACTTGTAACACAGGTTGCTGGTCATACTGGCTAGATCTTAGGAATCCACGTAGGAGAGAACAAATTAAAAGCGTGGCTATTATAAGACATGGATCACTGAAGACTATTTTGTAGATTAAAGATTATTTATTGTTTATATAATAATGATATTATTGTTTCTGCTTGATGCTAGAGATTGAGACCCAGGTTGCTGAGGGGCCACACCTGGCAGTGCTCAGGGTTTGTTTCTGGCTTTACGCTCAGAGATCACTCCTGATAGTGTTCAGGAGTCCATATGCAGAGTTGAAGATGAATCCAGGTTAAGTGCAAGGCAAGTGCCTTCACCCCCCCCCCCCCCGTGCCCTAGAGTTTCATCATTTATCAAAGCATGAATACAAGTGTCTTACCTGACCAATGGACAGCCGATGGGAATAGCAGAGACTGTACAGACAGAGATGGAAGTTGAGTCCTTCCCACCCTTTCACATGCTGAATACAATTATGTGGCACTGGCATTTTTGAGTCCTGGTGCCATAACTAAGTGTGTACTGCAGCCTTTCCCCCATCCAAGTGAGCAGAGCAGCTAACAAAAATGTGTAAGTACTGCAATGGGATGTGGGATGTGATCATTGTAATAGTGAAAGAGGAAGGAAGGAGAGGAAACTATTAGAAAAAATGTTGTTATGCAGTCACTAGTGTTAGAAAATATACTTACCAAATGAAGTCATAAAATTTACTTATACATAGATGGATATAGATATTGTAGAATTAAATAATTAACGATGGGGCTGGATGGTGGATGATGCCATCCAGCCCACATGGCTCTGCAACCTCCATGCAGCCGGCGAGTTCCAGGCCCAGGTGAAATCACTCACTCACAGGCAGCCATCAGGAAGAATCATCTTTATTCATGCCCTTGCCACCACAGGTGTGTGGCCTATGTCAACCTTTCAAGCATTCAGCAATATTTTGCTAGCCCTGCATCTTATCTCCTGTTAGCCATCTTCCCTTTGGGCTTCATGCGGCCCAAAGATCCAAAAGCCAGGAAACCAAGCTGGGCCAAAAGAGAAACGGCAAAAGGCCGAATCCCCTGGCTCAGAGGTTTATCTATCCTTTTCCAGACCCCTCCCAGAAATGGGAGGTCTTGCAGGTAGTTACACCTATTATCCGGTTCCCAAAACTCCTCCCAGATATGGGTGGGTCTTGGGGTACACCACATTTCCCCCTTTTTTAAATATTTTCATGCGCCAACGTAATAAAGTGAAAATTAATATACCAGCCCTTTTCAAAAACATATCATTTGCAAAATATACTTTACACCTGTAACCTAAAATTCTATTAATGCTTTTTTACCAAGCACTATTTCGGAACTTTCATGTTCCTATATTTTTAAACTATATTGGGGGAACTTCATTGTTCCTATAACTTTTCTATACACAAGTACTGCAGCATACATGCATAACATACATTTTAAAAACAGGCTAAGTACATTAAAATACACAGTAAAACATTTTGCAATTGAAAATATTAACTTTGAAAGACAACAAAACACATTTAAATCATAAAGAAAATGACTAAGACAAAGATGCAGGTGGTTAGAAATTAGATGTTAAAATGGGCTAATCTGTATTACCTCCCTTATATTTTTATTTTTTAACCACTAACTAATTAAAACTTATTCCATCACCAACTATGAGTAAAATATTACTACCCACTAATTTTCTACACCTAAAACCATAGTTTAGATTAATTTGTCCCACGCTGATCTCACCACGTGGCTTTTGTAAACTTTTAAAGTTCAGATGTTGGTTTGTCCCACGCTGATCTTACCACGTGGCTTTCTTCCGTAGTTCCAGGCTCCGCTGCCGGTTTGTGATCTGGACCGAGGATTCCAGGTTTTTCGCTTTTCCGGGCAAAGCTGAGCCCAGCCAAGCCGATCCCAGCCGAGATTCCAGCCGAGCCGAGCCCAGCCGCTTGGAGCTTTTCGCAGCTATTTTTTTTTTCCTTTGGGCGCACTTTGCAAGCAAGTTTTCGGCCACACCTTCACAGGGCGCTTTGGTTGTTTAAAGTTCCAAGTGATTTAAACTAAAAGTTTAGTCCGAAATTTCCAAAGTCGAAATTCAAATTCAAGCCAAAGGTCATTCTCAGAAAATCAGTCCATTTTCAATACAGTCTTTTTTCTCCTCCGTTTCCAATTTAGACTTTTAATAAGTCTTTGAAGAGGCCCAGGTTTTTGTTTCTTGTAACAAAGTTTTAGTTTTGGGCCTGGGCTGGAGGTGATGCAAGCTTTCACCTCTCTTGTTTTAATGGCCTTTGAACCCCCAGGTGGGGTATTGGCCATCTTTGAAAATTGTTGCACGTGGCCCAGGGTTGTGGGCTCAGTGCACCCGACAAGAGCCAAAATTAAACTGAAAAGCAGAAATATTACCATTGTTGCTGGTTTCTTGGGTCCAGGATTCAGGTCAAAGTTCGGAGCGCCAGATGTAGAATTAAATAATTAACGATGGGGCTGGATGGTGGATGATGCCATCCAGCCCACATGGCTCTGCAACCTCCATGCAGCCGGCGAGTTCCAGGCCCAGGTGAAATCACTCACTCACAGGCAGCCATCAGGAAGAATCATCTTTATTCATGCCCTTGCCACCACAGGTGTGTGGCCTATGTCAACCTTTCAAGCATTCAGCAATATTTTGCTAGCCCTGCATCTTATCTCCTGTTAGCCATCTTCCCTTTGGGCTTCATGCGGCCCAAAGATCCAAAAGCCAGGAAACCAAGCCGGGCCAAAAGAGAAACGGCCAAAGGGCCGAATCCCCTGGCTCAGAGGTTTATCTATCCTTTTCCAGACCCCTCCCAGAAATGGGAGGTCTTGCAGGTAGTTACACCTATTATCCGGTTCCCAAAACTCCTCCCAGATATGGGTGGGTCTTGGGGTACACCACAGATATTATATATGTTGAATGTGATATGTATGTGTTGAGTGTAATGAATCAGGGAGAGGGATGGGCATAGGAAAATATTACTGATTTGTTGTGCATAATAAAAAGTAAAAGATTTCATGTAATAATATCCTGTGACAATAGAGATGAGGGTTTAAAGGCACAGTCCATGGCAAGTAACTCCACAAAGTGCAGTTAGGGTAGAGAAGTATCCACTAGGACAATGTTAGCTGGAGATGATCTCTCTGAATAAGAATTAGTTGGTGAAAGGGAATAAACTTCAAGTAACATGCATGATTAATGCCCTTCATTAACAAAAGGGAAAATCTCAGTATCAAAGAGGAAAGAGTGAGAGAGAGAGCGAGAATGAGAGAGAGAGAGAGAGAGAGAGAGAGAGAGAGAAGAGAATAAAATGCCTGCCCCAGAGACAAGCAAGAGTGGGTGTGACTGGGAGGTAAACTGGGGACATTGATAGCTAGCTGGAAAAGAGTTCTAGTGAAGGGTGGTATATATTCTAAAACATAAACATAAAATTGGACATTTTTTGTAACTATGGTGCTTAAATAAACTAAAGAAAATATCCTTTCCTATTGATCTTTAAAAAACCAATGTCTCTTTAGCCCCTTAACTTTTCTTCACATGACAATGGCACTGAAATAATTTCCGAGTGACCGCTTACCCATTTATGAAACACATTTATCTCTTAAGAAAATGAAATTTTATCTGCGTCCTCATTTATTCTGAATCTTAGTCTTGAAATAGAATAGTTGGAGTTCTTTTATTTTAATCACTTTATTTAAACACTTTATGTAAAAACTTTATGATTACAAATTTGTTCATAAGACAGATAGGTATGTATCTTTTCAAAATTACAATGCTGTTCATGAATTTTTATCTTTAGTGATATGATAAAGGAAGAAAACCTTCCCCTACCTTTAGAATATGGTGAAATATATAGGCAATACTGCTATCAGTTCAGATGGTTAAAATATCAGTCATTCTCAGGTACTCTGCTGGTATTTGTAAGTATATTACAAAACTAACTGAAACAAATCACAATGAAGATATAAATTGTCAGAATTTATGGAAAACAACAAAAGTAGTACCAAGAGAAAAATTTTTAGCCTTGCAAGCACACATCATAAAGGAAGAAAGGGCCTATATAAAAAGCTTAATTACACAGCTTTTATAACTAGAAAATGACCAACAAAAGGAACCAAAATAGGTTGGTAGAGAGAAATAACAAAGCTTAGAGCAGAAATGAATGAAATGAAAATCCAAAAACAATTAGAAAGATCAAAAAAAGCAAGTGGTCAGCCACTTGCAAAAAAAAAAAAAAGCTCAGACCTTCAGCTAACAGCATGCACCAAGGTCAAATGCAAATGAATCAAAGACATTAATATCAGACATGAAACCATAAGGTATATAGAACAACATGTAGGTAAAACAGTTCAGGACATTGAAACTAAATGTATCTTCAAGGAGGAAACTGTTCTCTCCAAACAAGTGAAAGCAGGGAAAACAAATGGGAATATATATATTTTACACCCACACCCCAGACGGGAATATATTAAGCGAGAAGCTTCTGTACCTCAAAGGAAATAATGCCTAAGATACAAAAGCCACCCACAGAATGGGAGAAGCTATTCACCCAATACCCATCAGATAAGGGGCTAATATCTAAGATATACAAGGTACTGACAGAACTTAACAAGAAAAAAAATCTAACCTCATCAAAAACTGGGGAGAAGAAATGAACAAATAATTTCTCAAAGAAGAAATACAAATGGCCAAAAGGCACATGAAAAATGCTCCATATTACTAATCATCAGGGTGATGCAAATCAAAACAACAATGAGGTAACATCTCACACCACAGAGACTGGCACATATCACAAAGAACAAGAACAATCAGTGCTGTTGGGGATGTGGAGAGAAAGGAACTCTTCTTATTTACTGCTGGTGGGAATGCCATCTAGTCCAGCTCTTATGGAAAAAAATATGGAGATTCCTCAAAAAACTGGAAATTGAGCTCCCATTTGATCCAGTAATACCACTCCTAGAGATATACCCTAGGAATACAAAAAATACAATACAGAAATACCTTCCTCACACCTATATTCATCACAGCACTATTTAAAAATAACCAGACAATAACCAGAAAACAACCAAGATGCCCTTCAAGATGAATGCCTAAAGAAACTGTGGTACATATGCACAATGGAATGTTATGCAGCCATCAGGAGAGATGAAGTCATGAAATTTTCCTGTACACGGATGTACATGGAATCTATTATGCTGAGTGAAATTAGTCAGAGGGAGAGAAAGGCGCACACAGAATAGTCTCATTCATTGCTGGGTTTTAAGAAAAATTAAAGACATGAAATAATACCCAGAGTTAAGGGCCAGAAGGAGAGGCTCAAGATATGAAGCTCACCATAAAGAGTGGTCAGTGCAGTTAAAGAAATAACGAAGCTGAGAACTATCATAAAAATGTCAGTGATTGAGGGATATAGAAAGCCTGTCTCGAATACAGACGGTGGGGGGGGAGACGGGAGGGAGGGGAGAGATGGGACTTTGGTGATGGGAAGGTTACACGGATGAAGGGGGGTGTTCTTGTTATGACTGAAACCCAACTACAATTGTTTGTAATCACGGTGTTTAAATAAATTATTTAATTAAAAAAAGAAATGAATTAAAAATGAATTATACAAAAACATGCTAAATTTCTTGCAAGCTCCTAGGAGTTATCATTGTTCCCTGTTTGAGGCCACATTTTATTATATAAAAATAAAAATAATGACTACAAAGCAGTTTTCATCTCTCTTTTGATCTCATCTGTAAATCTAAGAGCTTTCTTCAACCTTTACTTTGAATTGACAATCTATCATTCTTAAAATTTTTTATTTTATACTATTGATTTTATCACCATCTACCATGAAAAAATCCCCTGAGAACATTTCTTATACAAACACAGGCTGTCTTTATTCAAAGGGTTATAATAGAAAACAAATTCATATCATAACAAAATTTATTTCTAATTGGAATTACTACTCTCTACTGCTATATCTACCTACACTAAAGTAATCCTTTCTTCCTTATTCTTTGAAAAGAAAAAAAACTTCTATAAAATATAATTAGATCTACTTTAACCACCAGACTAAATTTCCCTGAATATATTTTCTTTTAGAATTGTTATCATAAAACACACAAGACATATTCACAATCCCAGAATGACTCACACCCGGTGGTATTGTGGCTTCATATTGGTTGGGAGTATGTCAGACTGTGTTTCTTTATTTTATTCCCTTAGGCAATCTATTCTTCTGGTCTTTAGGACATGGGATATTTTTACTTGAAACATTACCTGTTAACCCTGAATAAATATATATGTATATATGTAGAATAAATATATATGAATATTATATAATTAGCTATAGTAACTTAAAAATTATCTTCCTTGTTCCACTCTTTTGAAGCACCCTTTGCTTATAAGCCCTTCATCATTTCTATTTGTTATCCTCAATGATAAAACATATTCAAAAATATGCTTTATCTTTCTAAAAATACAGCCAGTTCTCTTAAGTTTTATTAAAAATATTTGAGCACTAATTTTCCTGAATTAAGAATAATAAAATGAACATAACTATGTCCCTTTTTTTGTTTCCTTCAATTGTCCATAGAGACTAAAACAATAGTGAATCTAGTTGAAATTAATTATTTAGATTGAAACTAAATAATAAATCATCACAAAATGTGTCCTTATAACTCTGGCTATCTTCTAAAATCAAGTTAAGCCTTTAAAAACCTACTTTTATCACAAAACCCTTTAAACTACATAAAAGACATCAACCAAATATGACTCAGTACAAAATGAATTCTATTATTCTTGAAATTGTATTATGCCCACACTACTCCACCCTTCTTCTAATTAATATTTCTTCAATTGATTCCCATTTGGGCACAAAGAAAATTTAACTCCAAATTTCTATGATACACTTTTGTACACTTTGTATTATTCTAGAAGGGAAAAGTAAAGACTGTTTATTTTGCTTCTATAGCTTCAACCAGCTTAATCACGGCCCATTTTTAAACTCTGCCCTGCCCAGAATAAGTAAATGCATAAAATGACATTGCAGTTGGAAGTTTGATGTTCACAATAGTCGACTTTTTTATAGGAGTCACCATTACCACAATCTTTACCTTGGAAATTCATCTGAGGAGGTTGGATCAACCCTGTCAAAGCCACATATGTTGAAATTTTACTCTAACTCCATGGTAACTTTAGTCATGTTTATTTCATTACTAACTTTTTATAATGAACATAAAGAACTTTGGACATAAATATTTGGCAAGAGTAATGAAATTGCCTAACTCTGGTAGCTGTTCTTCCATTTGCTCCTGGGAGACCATAATAAAATAGAAAAGCAACAAGTAACTGTGGCCTCAATTAGACTTTATAAGTAAAATATGGTTGACCTGTGTGATTTTAATTTGTCTATACATTAGATAATATAGATTTATGCCCTTTTTGTCACTAACCATTATTTGAATTTTAATAAAACATGAACTAGATTTAATATTGACTTATATGACCAGGCATGACTTAGATGTCTCTGAAGTAGCTTTCATCAAATATTACAAATTATTAGCTTCACACTATTTTTAAAGTGAAGAAATTTGACCTAAAACAGAAGCTTCTTGGAAAATTTCAGTCATAACTCTGAATCATTAATTAAATTCTTGGAGGCCCATCCCAGCAAAGAAATATAGACAACAGCTCATGAAAGACTAATAACTAGCCATCAAATATTTACTGGTGCCACATAGATGAAATAGTGCTAAAACTAGTTAATATTAGTTTCATTGACTGTGAGGCATATGGGTGGAGGCCTTCCTATAATTGGGAATATTATTAAACAATGAGATTGGCAGGTACCATATTTTCTGGCGTATAAGACGGCTTTTGAAACAAACAAACAAAAAAAATCAACCCATCTGGGGTCGTCTTATACGCCGAGTATATCCCGAAAAATGTTTCAATATGCCACTAAACGAAGCTTGTCTGAATATGGCACAAAACGAATTTTCCAACTCGATCCTGCACCAATCACTGCCAGGCTGCTCGGACCGCCTCTCTGACTCAGCCAATCCGAGCAGGCTTTTGATGCATGCAAATGAGACAACGTTCTGGACTCGACTCTACACTTTCAAAAGCCTGCTCAGATGGGCCAGAGTCAGAGAGGAAGTCTATTAGAGTAGACCCTTTGAAACTTTGCTTGTTGGGATTGGCTCACTGTGGCACCTACAGTAGCAGCACAGGAACGTTCTGTCTGATACAGCGAATAGAGGCCTAAACCTATGTTTTAACTGCAAAATTAGGGGGTCGTCTTAAATGCCCAGTCGTCTTATATGCCGGAAAATATGGTAATTTGCCAGGGAGATATATATAGCCTTCCTTACAAGGGATCTTATCCTCCATATAAACCTGGAGAGTAACCAAATGAATTTTTTAGCATTCTTGTGAAAGAATTATGTCTCACAGGAACTGAACTAACTGGCCAGCCCTAAGTTCAGAAATTACCATGACAAATGTCTTCAGGACAATTCAGATCCATAAGTATCCCATTAGAGTGTCAAAAGTAAAAAAGATATAAGCGTATATGGTTCTTTCAACTAATTATAGTAGTATAGATTTTATGCCCACTAAACTACCTTCTGATTAGAATTTTACTTTTTTACATATCTGTCAGTACTTAATATGGAAAATACAGGAAGCTACAGAAAGATGGAAAGGAATGCAATTTTCTTATTAGGAGTTATAGCACTCAATGCATGAATAGTACCTTGAAATTTTGAGGAAGGAAAGGTTGTAATTAATTTCTTTGGTTAATTACACACCTTTTCAAGTATTATCACACATCACTGTCAAAGCATCTTTCCCTCCAAATGTCAATACAATTTATACTTTCTCTCCTGTCTCCTCTTATTTATTTTTCTCTTCACCTCAGTGAAGATAGTGGAATTAGATGGACCCGAATGTTAAGAATAGTTTGGATTATATCTATGGTATAAGAGAATTTCAAAAAGGAAGTGTTTTAGTGGGTGGGGAGAATAAGTAAGCAATTCCAATCTATTTTAAAAGAGAGTGAGATGCCAAGTGATATGAGATTTAAAAGTAAATTGTGTCCAATTCAGGAATATATCAAAAGGAACTTTTAAAGTGTGTGATCCTAATATAAATGACTCTGAAAGTTTTGGGGGATTCTTGGAATTTAGGGAAATATATAAAACCGAATTATAGGAATATTTGACATGCTAATTTAACTATAATCAAGGTGTCACTTTATCATATTTAAGCATATAATAAACTATGAATATACAACACTCTAATTTATAGTGCTATATGTAAATAATTGATAGTTTATAAATAAAGAATACATATCAAAAAAGCTATAATTCAGAATTTTGAACTCCAAAGATACTGCATTTCTCTTCAGTGCCTGGAAGTAAGACACTGGGAGGTGAAGTGACTAATATTTACTCACAGAGACATCTGAGAAAGAAAGGGTGGGATGTGGGTATGTCTATGAGTAATGGAAGGAGGAAGGAAAAGAAAGAATGGCGAGTTCAAATTTACTCAGTACCTTTCCTCAGGAGTAGTTTGCCTTCCAAATGACTAGTAAGTCAACACTGGCAGGAGCTCAACCACCAGAGCAATATCCAGGAAGCTACTGGAACCACAGAGGACTTTGAAGCATATGCATTTGGGTTTCAGTGTTATTCCCAAGAAATGTCTGTAGTCTTCCCCCAACACCTCCCATGAAGAATGGAAACTAGGTAACAGACACAGAGCAAGAAGGGACTACTGTCATGCCAGCAGAATGATAACATATGGTGTAGAGCTTTCAGCTATCACAGAACCTTAGTGATGCTGAACAATTATTCTAGCTGCCAGGATCAGCTTTGAAGTACAGGAGGGTTCAACAGCCTCAATTGTTCAGCTCTGGGAGAAATGTGCTTAGGTGAACAATTGAGAAAAAGAAATTTGTGTTTGTGCATATGTGTGTGTGTGTGTGTGTGTGTGTGTGTGTTCAAAGTGTGAAATGAAGACGAAAATCACCCGGCTGGTGGTGTGTTGGATTTCTCTTGAGTTGAGCGTTTCAGTCATGCAGTTTGGCATTGTAGCCTTCATCTGAGTTCAAGTTCCCTCCCTTTCTTTTTGCTTCAGCTCACTGTTTTGCTTGAATCTGAGTCATAAACTCCTTAAGCTGGCAGGAAGGGAATAGTCGGGCTGGCAGTTCCCTTTCCCCCAAACAGAGGGAGTGTCTTGGCTGACACCTAAGCAACCTTTTCCATTCCCAGACTTAATAACAGGACCAGTGGGCACAAGTACAACAGAAGGCTGGGATATCCTCAGTGGAAGAGAAAAGAAACCATCCAGGAGAAATCCACATATTCGAACCATAGAACTTTTATCTAATGGTTTAAGAAAGTATCTCAACCACACACTAGCCCCTTCCAGTGTTTGGCATTTATTCCACAAAATGTATCTACTACTGAATTCCTCACTCTGAACCCATTGATTTGCTTTATACTTTGATCGATCATTTACCATA
Source organism: Suncus etruscus (assembly GCF_024139225.1). Taxonomy (NCBI): domain Eukaryota; kingdom Metazoa; phylum Chordata; class Mammalia; order Eulipotyphla; family Soricidae; genus Suncus; species Suncus etruscus. The sequence continues at coordinate 3,715,291 of NC_064856.1, read as the reverse complement.
GCAATTGTCCATCCTTATTCCCTTTTCTCTTAGAACACAGCTACTCTAGGAGCAAAATTCATGTTTTCGGGGTTGGCCCTTATTCAAAAGCAAAGTAATTGAAGGAATCAAAGGAAAAAGAGGTAACCAGTTTGGGGGGAATGCACAAAATTGTTGGAAGAAAAATTGGGGATGTACAGGTTGTCCAATAATTAGTACAATATGGGTAACCCTAATAGCTGTAGTTCAGAAGAAGGGAGGGTTGGGATTTGAACACCTGGATGAATAGCATTTACCAAAAGAGTTACAGGGTGTTGAAAAGAAATGGCAGAATGTTGGAAACAGCCCTTACCTACTTTATAGTTTTTTTTTTTTAAATCAGGCTGTTTACTTAAGTGTAGAACTGAACCTTGGCAAGTTTTTTTTTTTTTTTTTGCATGCAGACCCCAACAGAATAAAATATCTGTCTTACTCCACAATTCCAACTTTCTATATGACCTGCTCTCAATTCCCTGTGCCTCTGTTGCAACTTCTCACACTAATTCGTCTTTCTCTGGCTCTTATCCACTACATCTCCAGCCTCCTCAAACCCCATTCTGTTTTGCTTCGCTTTCGTGTGATTGTGGGTTGGCATACTCAGCTGTGCTCAGGGCTTACTCCCGGCTCTTTGCTTAGGAATCACTTATGATGGGTCTCAGGGATCATACAGGGTGTCGGAGATCAAACTATAGTCAGTCTCTTGAAAGGCAAGTGACTTATCTCTCTGGTGCTCAAATCTCCAAGACTCTCAGATTGAGGCCCCGGCCTTTTTCTATCCAATATTCCTACTTTTTTTCTTATATGCATCATTGTTACCTTTATACTGCTCAGATCATAACTCAGCCATTAATCAAATGCTTGATCTCCATCGGGCAATTTTTGACCATCATATTTAAAGAAAGTAGAGACAAAACAAAATTTAGGGGGAAAAAATCTCAAATACATTCTGTTTGGAGAGTTAAAACCGGTGAATGCTGAATGTGTAAAATAACATCTCCTACTGTCATAGAGAGAACTTTGCAAAGCAGCTATATTTTCTATATTAGAAATATATGCAATTTTGTTATGAATTGAGCCCTTTCTTTCCACAGACACTAGTTCTTTGTTTATTACAGATATGAGCAGCTACACAGCTGTTCCCAGCTCAATATTTGCAGCATATTAGTTATGAGAGATAACATTGAATTATTATTATAAATAATGTGTTAATGCTGCCCCACCTGTATTTGTAAGGGGTCTTGGAAAATAGTTCCTATAACTATTTGAAAATAAAATTTTCATAAAGCACAAAAGACATGCATAAGCAACAAGGGTGAGGATTTTTTTTCTTCCTTTATAATTGCTTCAGAAGAGATTTGTCCTCTAGTCTTTCAGACATTTGGATGCAGCCTTTCTGCAAACAAATCCATATTAGGGTAACTCAAACAAAATATTTGATTCTGAAGTATGATAGACCTTATTTGATAGCTTTATTTTTAAAATGTAAATGAGGTAAAAGCAATCAAAGAGCTTAATATAAAAGTATGATAAGAATAAAAGGCATTGCAAGAAAATGATATTATTTTAAAGAATGAAGGAAACAGCTGTCTGACGAATTGTGACTTACAGAAGATATAGACATGAATCTTCTCATTTAAAATAATTTTTAAAAATTATTTATCACTTGAACATCACTTTCTCTTCATGGTTTATTTTTCTTTTTTGTGGATGGGCTACACCCAGCAATGCATGCTCAGAGCTTACTTTTGGCCCTTCACTCAGAGATCACTCTTGATGGGCTCAGAGGCATGTGTGGGTCAAAGATCTAATGCAGTCTGGTCATATGTAAAGTAAGAATCCTATCCATTATCCTATTGCTCCTGACATATTTTTTATTCTGCTCAGTGTTTACAATACTATTAATAATAGAGTTTTATGCATATACTGTCCCAACATCACATCTCCACCAGAGTGCCCTTCTCCTTAACTCACCATCCCATCTCCCAAGATATGTTAAGTTCAGTTGTATAGCCCAGTTACAACATTTTATTATTTTTGGTCATTTGTTATTCCCTTAGTATGTTTCTTTACATCACATTTATAAAAGAGCTCAATCTAGACCTGTTACTCTATTCTTTTTACTAATTTCATAGCATTATATAATATAGACTCACCCAGGTATCAGCATATTAAATAACTTTGTACTTTCTTACACCTGAGTAATAATTCTTGGGACTGTGAGTAGTTTGCAGATTTTGACTGTTTATTGTAAATACTGCTACAATGAATATAATTCTCCAAATAAATATAGAGGCCTTTGGCTACTAGATTGATTTCCAGAAATAAAATTACTGGGTCTATGGGAGCTCAATTCTTAATTTTTGGGAAGTTTTCTGACTGCTTTTCACAGTGAATGAATCAGTCAACATTCCAACCATCAGTAGATGAAATTTCTTTTTCTTTCTATATACATGGCAATCTGATTGTCATTTTCTCTGATGTGGGCCAGTCTCATTGAGTGAAGTGATATTTTATTACTGCTTTAATTTGAATTTGCCTGATGATAAGTAATGGATATTATTTTGTATATCTCCTATTGGATATTTGTATGTCTTCTCTAAAGAAGTTTTTGTTCATCTCTTCAAAAAACTTTGATGCTGTTAGCTGTTATTTTTAAGTGTTACTAGAGTTGTAGATAGATAGATAGATAGATAGATAGATAGATAGATAGATAGATAGATAGATAGATGATAGATAGATAGATAGATAGATAGATAGATAGATAGATAGATAGATAGATATTTGTAACATAAGTGATAGGCTAATATTTTCTCAGTCTATGAGATATCTTTTTATCCTTGTCATTGTTTGTTTCGTAGTACAGAAAAGCTTTTCAATTTGATATAATCCAATTTATTTACCTTTGTTTTGATTTGCTTGCCCAATTATACTGAGTCTCATTGAATATATCTCTAGAATCAGTGTCATAAATGGTTCTGCCTGTGTTCTGTTTGATATCTAGATCATTAATGCATTTTAATGGACTTTTGTTCATGACGTGAGATATGAAAAAAATTTATTTTTACATGTGACTAAACACTTTTTTTGTTTTGTTTTTGGGTCACACCTGGCAGTGCTCAGGGGTTACTCCTGGCTGTCTGCTCAGAAATAGCTCCTGGCAGGCCTGGGGACCATATGGGACACCGGGATTCGAACCAACCACCTTAGGTTCTGGATCGGCTGCTTGCAAGGCAAATACCGCTGTGCTATCTCTCCGGGCCCTGTGACTGAACACTTTTAAATTTATTTTTTGTTTTTGTTTTTGTTTTTGTTTTTTGGGGGGCCACGCCCAGTGATGCTCAGGGATTACTCATGGCTATGCGCTCAAAAATAGCTCCTGGGCCGAAGAGATAACATGGAGTTAGAGCTTTTGCCTTGGATGCAGGACAGTGGTTGGAATCCCATCATCCTATATGGTCTCCTGAGCCTGCCAGGAGCGATTTGTGAGTGTAAAGCCAGGAGTAGTCCTTGAGCAAAGCCAGGTGAGACCCAAAAAAATCCCAAAAAAATCGCTCCTGGCTTGGGGGGCAATATGGAATGCTGGGGGATCGAACAATGATCCATCCTAGGCTAGCACCGGAAAAGCACCTTACAGCTCTGTGCCACCACTCCAGTCCCTGAACAGTTTTTAATCAATATTTTTGTTGAAGAAACTTTCTGTTTTCCACTTCATATTATTTACTGTTTTGTCAAAGACTACATCTCCATATTTCTCAGGATCTATCTGTGAATTCGCAATTCTGTTCCCTTGGGTGAGAGTCTATCTTTATTCCAATATTACTGTGTTTTATTTACTATAGCTTTATCATGATTCTGATATGTTTTTCAGAAACACATATCAGAATTAAATATTATCTAAAATCCCATTTGATAGCTAAAAATAGCACAAAGTAAATTATCAAGTCTATATGTTTTTTCAATTTATATGATACTTTATTATATGTATCTCTCTAATCTCAAACCCAGAAAATAGTCTAATGGATACAATTGGTGCAAAAAATAAGAATTCTCCAAGTCTTTCTCTTAGAGAAAAAAAGATGGGAGGCATCACTTTCCCCAACTTTAAATTGTACTAAAAAGCAACAGTCATTAAAACAGCATGGTATTAAAATAAAAACAGACCCTCAAATCAATGAAATAGACTTGAGTGCTGCAGACGTGCCGCGTCCCTAAGCAAGACCTTAGTGGGGTCCATAAATCCTCACTGGGAGAAGCGGGTACATGAATCGGACGAATATGAAATATGAAATAATGTGTGGGGTCAACACATTTCTGGCAAGAGTGCGACAAATTCAATTTTTATGCAAGGGAATATATAAAGGAAAAAAGAGGCAGTCATAACATGAAAGAAATGCAATGTTCATTGTTTAGAACAAATACACATAGCTTTAGGTGTTTTGTAACCTTAGAATAGAATAGGTTCCAGTTAGGAGTTAGGATAAAAGGAAGACTAAATTCTTACATACAAAGACGTTCCTGGTGCTAGGTGTCATTACTGGTGTAAATTAAGGGATAGCAGGAATCCTGGTTTACTCCTGATAACAAATATTCTTAACCTGAGGAAAATAGTATTCTAGCTTGGGGCTAAGACCCACTTTCTATGATCTGGTAATAGAAAGAGAATAACACTAAAGAAAGGGGTACATAATTATACCTAGTAAAAATAGCCTAATTCTACACTGATCAAACTTGTTTGTAAGCAGGTATTCAAAGTGACAGGGAAAGTCCCTGAGACAGAAATCATTCTGTTGTTATGCTCAAAGGCAGGGAGAGAAGACCATTGTCTTGAAGATGCTATGTTTTGACTTGGTCTTCTGAAGTAAAAAGGCTGACAGAAAGAGAGGTAGCTGGCTGGACTTTGAGTTACAAATATACTAAGCCAACAGGGAAGTTCTAGCAGCTTGCTTTGGTACTGAAATTCCTTTAATGACTGCAGGATAGCTAAGGCCGAATTTCTGTAATATAGCAGAAACGAATTAAAGGGAAAATGTTAAGTCACTACCATGTAAGGAATATGACAGAAATATCGCCAGTGATTCAGGCAAGGGGCAATGATTGAGTTCTCCAAATAGGCCTTCTGGCAGATATTTCTTGGGAGGAAAATTAGGCACTGCACCAGGAAAGCCAAAAGCCACGTCTAGTGCGTACTTCCTTAATAAATGGAGACATACCTTTTCGGGTAGTGACACTTGAGTTATTCAGAGAATGACCCTCAGACATACAATCAATTAAGGGGCAAGAAACAAAATGGAGCAAGAAAACCTCTTCAACAAGTGGTTTTGGATCAACTGGTCAACAACATGCAAAACTACAAACTCAGACTGCTATCTAAAATCATGAATGAAGTAAAAGCAAAAGGACTAATACCTTGATATCAGACCTGAAAATATAAGGCATATAGAAGAAAATATAGCAAAAACACTCCATGACATTGAAACTAAAGACATCTTCATGGAGGAAACACCACTGTCCAAACAAATGGAAGCAGAGATAAACAAATGGGACAACATCAAACTGAAAAGCTCTGCATTTCAATGGAAATAGTGACTAGGGTTCAAAGGTCATCCACAAATGGGAGAAACTGAGAAACTAATAACCCAATTTCCATCAGATTAGGGGCTAATATCTAATATATACAAGGTAGTAACCGAATTTAACAGGAAAAAATCTACCTCGTCAAAAAATAAATGGGGAGAAGAAATGAACAGACATTTCCTCAAAGATAGCCAAGAGGCACATAAAAAATGTTCCACATCACTAATCATCAGGAAGATGGAAATCAAAACAACAATGAGTGTCATCTGTACCACAGAGACTGGAATGCATCATAAAGAATAAGACCATCTAGTGCTAGCATAGATGCAGTGAGAAAGGAACTCTCATTCACTGCTAATGGTGTCTAGTCATATTTTCTAGAAAACAATAGGGATATTCCTCAAAAATAAAACTGGAAATTGAACTTCCATGTGATCCAAGAATATCACTCCTAGGTAAATACACAATACAAAGATGCCCTCTGCACTCCTATCTTCATTGCAGAACAGTTTACAATCTTCAGAATCTAGAAACACTCCAGATTCCCGATAACAGATGAATGACTAAAGAAACTGTAGTACATCTACACAAGGACTACTATTCAGCTTTTAGAAAAAAATAGTCATGAAATTTGTCTATATATGGATGGATATGGAGACTATATGCTGAGTGAAATGAGTTAGAGGAAGAGAAATAGACAGAATATTCTCACTCATCTGTGGGGTTTAAGAAAAATAAAAGACATTATGGTAATAATTCACAGAGACAATAGATATGCAGGCCAGAAGGACCAGCCCACAATATGAAGCTTACACAAAGAGTGATGAGCACAATTAGAGAAACAACTGCTCTAACTACTTCCATAACTATGATAGTGAGAGAAATAGAATGCCTGTAATAAAGACAAGCAGGGAATGGAGTAGAAGGGAAATGGGTGCATTGGTAGTGGGAAAAGTTATACTGGTGAAGGATGGTGTACATTTAATGACTGAAACCCAACAATAAATATTTTTTGTAACCACCGTACTTAAATAGAAAAATTATTATTAAAAATAAAGAATTCTGGGGCCGGGCGGTGGCGCTGGAGGTAAGGTGCCTGCCTTGCCTGCGCTAGCCTAGGACGGACCGCGGTTCGATCCCCCGGCGTCCCATATGGTCCCCCAAGAAGCCAGGAGCAACTTCTGAGCGCATAGCCAGGAGTAACCCCTGAGCGTCACAGGGTGTGGCCCAAAAACCAAAAAAAAAAAAAAAAAAAAATAAAGAATTCTCCAAGATTTCCAAATAAAAATATTTTTATTTTGCACTTTTTACCCCCCCTCTCATTTCTCAGATCCTGAAAATACATATAACCATGCATTGGTCCTTCATAACAAAGATATAAAATACTCATAAAACAAGAGTTTTTAAGAACCAAAGGGGCCACTGTCATCTTTAGCATACCAGAGCTTTAAGAAACTGAACATTGTGTTCAGAGAAATGATCCCTATCCATTAATGATGACTTAAAAATGCTTTTAGTAAAAATTACCAAAGAATATGAAGAATTTTCAGAGAGACGACCTGAAATTTTAATCTGTAGAAACTTTATGTTGAGAACCAGAGAGATAATATAGTGAGAAATGTGCTTGTTTGCCTTGCAAGAGGCTGACTAGGATTTATTCTCAGGAACCACATAAGGTGGCCACCAGGAGAGTTCCCTGAGCACACTGTCAGGAAGAAAACCTGAAAATCACAGAATATCTGATCACACAACAACAACAACAACACACACAGACACACAAATTGTTCTTTGAAGATTATACGCATTTTCTAAAACCTGATTTACACATTGTTTCTAGATGATTAGCATACAAAAATATATAGTATGTTTTAGTTTTGTTTAGGTTTTTTTAAGGGGACGATACTCAGAAATATCATGGATTGTTTCTGTTCTGCCCTCAGCAATTGCTTCAGGTGGGGTTGTTGGGGGCCATATCAAAACAGGGTCAGCTGCATGAAAAGCAAGCACCCTCTCTGCTATGGCTCCTGCCCCTAGTTTGTTCTGTTAATTCCTTGTTCTCGCCAGGAATTTCGGTACATTTTCTACTCACATTATCTACCAAGCTTTACTGATTGTCTCTTAGCAAATCTCAGCCTGGAGACTACAAGGATTTTCACGGAATCACTGCACTTCTTTTTTTTTTTTTTTCCAGAGATCTTAACCTTGTGTTAGCTTATTTTTAAAAAATGCTTATAAAACTCTTTTTATTGTTATTGTTTTGGGTTCTTCATTGTTATTGTTTTGTGTTTTTCTTTGGGCTCCCTAGTGGAGTTCTGGAACCCCAGAGACCCTCTTGGTAATTTTAACAACCAGATAACGGGTTCAATGCAAGGACCCTGAGATGTGGTACACCCAAACTATTCTTTGCTGGGAATTACCTAGGTCACTTCCACAGTGTTTTGTGGCCTCAAAGATTGTTCCTGGCAATTCTCAGTGTATCGTGTGATACCAGGAACTGAACCTGGTTAGATGCATGCTAGAAATCCTAACTGCTATCCTATATCTGCTATACTGTCCCATGTAACTCATTTTTAAAATATGATGGTCTTTTTTTGTAAGCACTTTAATACATTTTCTTTTATTGCGTTTCATCTGAAGTACCTCCAGCTATGACTTGAACAGAAAGTCCAGCTCTTTGGGGGAGATTAAATTACTCAAGATCCACAGTATGAGATCTATAACATCCTTTTGCCAAAAAATCTAGATTTCAAATAAGAGCTGATATATTTCAGTATACCTTGTACTGCTTAACTAATTCTCCCAGGATATAATGGTATTCATTTCCTGAGGCTGTAATAACAAATTACAAATCCTGTGTTTGTTTGTTTGTTTTTAAGATATTTATTCACTGGACGATTTGTAGGCTAAAAATTCAAAATAAAGGCATTAATTTTACCAGAAATAAGAGTATGTTCTTTATTCTAATTTGCAGGATAGAGTTTTTTACTTTAATAAAATAAACAAGCTTTGTAATATTTATATAAAATTTCATTAAGCTAACATAGCAAATATTTTTATTTGAAGATAATTTCAGGCAACATTTTTTTAAGTTTGTATTATTGTTGTGTTGTACTTTATGAGTTACGCGTGTGGAGATATAGAGATAACTCTTTTTTGCTTTTGTTTTTGTTTTTTTTAGGGGGCTAAACCCAGTGGGGCTCAGGGCTCACTCCTGCCTCTGCTCTAGGCATCAACCCTGTTGGACTTAGGGGACTCTGCCTGTGTGCCACGGGTTGAACCCAACTGCGTGCAAGGCAAGCGCTTTAACTACTGCGCTCTCTTTGCTCCTCTGTCTTGTTTTGCTTTAGTTTGTTTGTTTTTTGTTTTGGGTCACAGCTAGCATCACTCAGAGGTTACTCCTGATCTACACTCAGAAACCGCTCCTGGCAGGCTCGGGAAACCCCATGGGACGCCAGGGATTGAACTTGAATAGGCCGTATGCAAGGCTAAAGCCCTCCCTGCTGTGTGATTACCTCACTGGGCCCTAGAGCTTACTCTTGGCTGTGATTAGAGCTCATTCCTAGCCATGTTTGGGAGATCATATGCAGTAATAAGGTCAAATCAAATTGGCCATGTGCAATTACCTCCTGTGCTATATCTCCAGCTCATCAAGAACTAGTTTTTAATAAAGCTATTCCTAAAAATAATGACAGGCATACAAGTCTAATATGCCTATTATTAGAGGTAGGTGAACTAATAGGATTTGCTCCACTTAGGCAGAAATTACTGAAATACTAAGGTGAAGAGATTTTACTCTTTTACAAACAACGGAGAAAGAAAAAAAAGGGATATGCATTTATTGCCTATAAATAAATACATTTGAATTTCAAAAAGAAAAATAGCTGGTAATGTCAAGAGAGCAACTAAACATATATAGTGGTATGTATGTGTCAGTAAATGTAGAAAGATTCATGTATGTCTATACTTCATGGGGTTTTAATCTAGAAAGCTATTTGATCTGAGAACAGTATATTCAAAAGATTTGCTATCCTATGAAATTTGCCTTCACCCCTTACCCAAGAAACATCCAGCCAATAATGGTAACTTTGGCTTGACAAATCATATTTGAAATGTCAAACCATAGTGCCAGAGATAGGAAGTCTTTTTAGCCATGTTGAAAAAATGATAATTGTCTGACACATAATGCAGGGATGTCTTTCATAGCTTTCCTTGATCTTAACCTTTCCAAAGACTTGGGGATTTAATCCTGCATCAATTCCACAAAATACCCAGCATCTATCCAGTAAGTTCTTTAATGTAGTTTAAGTCAGTTTGTGTTAATTTTTGCAGCCTGAACCAAAATATCCTTAACTGATTGATGTTCTAAACATTTTCAGGAAATATATGCAAGAAATTGACGGTAATTTCCTTGGAGAAATGAATGGGACTGTGGATCTTGAAGGTGCAGAGGGAAATTTCCACTATTACCTAATAACACCCAGAACAAGTATATTGTTGTGCCATTATGGTTTGCTTGAGTTACTTGTGGGATTTTCATTTTTCTATCATGAGTATGTGTTATTTTCAGGCTTTTTACAGACTGTTCTCTAGTTTTGCTTTTGTTTTAGAAGAAACTATGATGGTATGTTTCATATTTTTTACAAGAAAATATGTTTCTTTTCTTAGCCCTTTAATTTGGAAAATTGCAAAATGTGTCAGGAATTTTTTTTAGTATCTTTATTTAAACACTGTGATTACAAACATGACTGTAGTTGAATTTCAGTCTCAGAAAGAACACCCCCCTTCACCAGTGAAACATTCCCACCACTGATGCATCCTATCTCTCTCTGCCTATATCAAGACAGGCATTCTAATTCTCTCACTCATTGATATTGTCTTGATAGTTGTTAGTGTTCTAACTGCTCTCAACCCTCCTCGAGGTGAGCTATATATCCTGATCTGGTCCTTCAGGCCCATATCTCTGGACATTATTACAATAATATATTTTATTTTCCTTAAAGCCCATAGATAAGTGAGACTATTCTGTGTGTCTCTCACTCCCTCTGATTTATTTCACTCAGCATAATAGTTTCCATGTCTATCATGTATCCAAAAGAGCCTGAAAAGAATTGAGAGTAGTTCCTCTAGAAATGTTTGAAAGAATTCGTTAGTGAATCCATCTGGGCCTGGGCTTTTATTTTGGGGAAGACTTTTGATTACTCTTTTAATTTCCTCAGTAGTGATGGGGCTAATTAGATATGCTAGATATGCTAGATCATCCTGCTTTAACCGTGAAAGATTCTACTAGTCCAGAATTTATCTGTTTTTTTCCAGGTCTTCATGTTTCGTAGCATAGAGTTCTCAAAGTAGTCTCTGATTACCTTTTGAATCTCTGCAGTATCTGTAGTGATCTCATCCTTTTCATTTCTAATCCTGTTTATTAAGTTTCTCTCTCTTTCTCTCTCTTTCTCTCTCTCTCTCTCTGTTTCTTTGTGAGTTTTGCTAGTGGTTTATCAATCTTGTTTATTTTTTCCAAGAACCAACTTTTGCTTTTGTTGATCTTTCAAATTTTTTATTTCCATTTCATTGATCTCTGCTCCAAGCTTTGTTATTTACATCTGCCTTCCTATTTTGGGTTCCTTTTGTTGATCATTTTCTAACTTTAAAAGTTGTGTCATTAAACTATTTATGTAGGCCCCTTCTTTCTTTCGGATGTGTGCTTGCAAAATCCATAAATTATCCCCTTAGTAAGGTTTTTGCTGTGTCCAATCAATTCTGATAGTTTGTGTCTTTATTGTCATTTCTTTCCAGAAATGTTTTGATATCCTTTTTGATTTCATCTCTGACCCACAGGTTGTTCAGCAGTGTGCTGTTTTAATTTCCAGGTGTTCGAGTTTTTCTTCTGTGGCCATTTGTAGTTCACTTCTAATTTTAGTACCTTGTGATCTGAGAAGGTAGTCTGTAAAATTTCTATCCTATTGATTTTATGGAGATATTGTTTAGGGGCCTGCATGTGTTCTGTTCTGGAAAATGACCCATGTGCATTGGAGAAGAAGGTGTATCTAGTTTTCTGAGGATGGAGTGCCCTATGTATATCTACTAATCCACTTTCTTCCATTTCTCTCTCTTTTTTTTTTTTTTTTTTGGTTTTTGGGCCACACCTGTTTGACGCTCAGGGGTTACTCCTGGCTATGTGCTCAGAAATCGCCCCTGGCTTGGGGGGACCATATGGGACGCTGGGGGATCGAACCGTGGTCCGTTCCTTGGCTAGCGCTTGTAAGGCAGACACCTTACCTCTAGCGCCACCTTCCCGGCCCCCCATTTCTCTTTTTAAAGCTATTATATTCTTGTCGGGTTTCAGCCTAGTTGACTTATTAACAGGTGACATGGCAGTGTTGAGGTTTCCCAATATTATTGTATTAAATATTTTCAAGTCCTTCATTAGTTTTAGGAGATCAATTTCTTCCTGCTCTACATATCCATTGATTAAATGCAAAATGACCATCTTTGTTCCTTGTAACTTTTCTAAGTCTAAAGTTTGTGTCATCTAATATTAATATGGCCACTCCAGCTTTTTTAAGGGAGTTGTTTGCATGGATGATTTTCCTCCAGCTTTTTATTTTCAGTATATGTTTTTTCTATTTAGATGTGTTTCTTGTAGGCAACAGAATGTTGGATTCAGCTTTTTTTTTTTTTTGGTTTTTGGGGCCACACTTGTTTGATGTTCAGGGGTTACTCCTGGCTAAGCACTCAGAAATTGCCCCTGGCTTGGGGGGACCATATAGGATGCCGGGGGATCGAACAGCTGTCCTTCCTTGGCTAGCACTTGCAAGGAAGACACCTTACCTCTAGAGCCGCCTCACCGGCACCAGCTTCAGCTTTTTGATCCATTTTACTGCTCTGTGTCTCTTAACTGGTGCATTTAGCCCATTGACTTGAGAGAGATAATTGTCATGGGATTTAGTACAATCTTTGTGTAGAAGTTTGTTGTGTTTGTTGGTCTGTCTTGACTTAAAGTAGAGCTTTTGGTTTTTCTTTTAAGGCTGGTTTTGAGTCGTTAAAGTTTCTGAGCTGCTGTTTATCCATGAGGTTATGTATACTTCCTTTAAACCTGAAAGTGAGTCTATCTTGGTGCAGTATTCTAGTATTCATTTCAATGATTTTGTCACTATATCACACCACTCCCTTAGGGCCTTGCAGGTTTCTTGTGACAGGCTTGCTGTCACAAAATCTTACGGATGCTCTTTAATTGCAATTTCCCTTTTTGATCTTGCTGCTTTTAATATTCTGTCCCTATCTGTGGGATTTGTCATTGTGACTAGGATGTGCCTTTGGGTGCCTTTTTTTGGGGGGGGTCTCTTTTAGATGATAACCCTTCAGACATGCAGATTTGATTTCATGCTGTCTTTAGTTCTGGGAGTATCTTTATAATGATGTCCGTGACTATTGATTCTTCTTGGGGATTTTCTCCTTGGGTCTCTGGGACTCCAATGATTCTTATGCTGTTTTTATAAATTTGTCAAGGACTTCTATTTTCATCTGTTCACATTCTTTGAGTATTTTTTACATTGTTTGATCATTTGCTTTAAGGTTCTTTTTCAGTCTCTTCTGCTGTATGGAGTTGTTCTGCATCTCATCCTTCAGCTCACTGATTCTGTCCTCAGCTATTATTAGTCTGTTTGAGAGGCTTTTCATTGAGTTTTTAATTTCATCTACTGAGTTTTTCAGTCCTATTTATTTCTGTTTGGAGTTTTCTGATTGTGTTCTCTTCAGCTTGTTCTATTCTTTCTTTGAGTACTATGAGCATCTTTCATATTACTACTCTAAACTCCTTTTCTGAGAGGTTGACTATACAGTTGGTACTTTCTGGGTCATCAGAGCTGCCATCTTCATTCTCTAAGCATGTCCTGAGTTATTTCCTCATTGACACACTTGTAGCGGAGCTTATACTGTGTGTTGTGGTGGGATTCATGGTCGATGCGCACTTCCACTGAGCAAAGCGAAGAAGCCGTGCTCCTCCATTTCCTGGCGAACCTTGATAGGATTAAGTTCAGTGGGATCTTCCTCAGCAGTCTCCTGCAGGGATCAGGAAGCCAAAAAACCAGGCAGGAGATGGTACCCGTCTTGTGGGTTGGGACCTCCTACCTGGCCAGGGGAACCTTGAAGGGGTTAAGTTCACTGGGGTCTTCCTGAGCAGTGTTCCTCAGGGATCAGCAAACCAGGAATATTTTTGATATAGATAGCCATATCAAACTCATCAGAACCAAAGGTCATGGTTTGGAAGAATCCTCATTTTTTCTTTGTGAAGTCCACACCATGGAGTGTCAGGGATTACTCCTGGCTCTGAAGCAAGGATCATTTCTGGCCAGGTTCAGTAATATATGGTGCCAGGGATCAAACCTGGATCCCTTCATGCAAGGCAATTGCTCTGCCAGCTGTATGATTGCTCCCACACCAACCCTCAATTATTTTTATCTTGTCACAGAGTGAATAATTATTTTATTTTACGCACAATAGATATTCCCTGGTTAACTATCTTCCTATTACACTGCCTTTCTTCCTTTAAATACTCTGAATTTACTAAATATGATTATATGATTTTTTTTTTGGTTTGGGGGTCATACTCCTTGATGCTCAGGAGTTACTCTTGGCTATGCACTCAGAAATCGCTCCTGGCTTGGGGGACCATATGGGACACTGGGGGAATAGAACCGCAGTCCATCTGAGCCACCTGGAAGGCAAATGCCATCCTGCTGCGCCACTGCTCAGGCTCCTAAATATGAATTTCTAAACATTTTTAGTTAATACATTATTTTGAAAAGATGGGTTGATCATTTGTCATTTTACATTTTACTTCCCTTTGAACTGCTTTAATACAGTTAAATTTATCTACAAACTTAAATGAAAGCACAAGTACTGAAAGAGTTAATAGTGTGTTTTCATTGAACTGTGATCACTGAGAATATTTTAAGTTGCATAAAAATACTATCCCGCTTCCATCTTTCCCACTGCTACTCCTTAAGAAAGAATAACATTAGAAAAATCTTACCTCCTAGAGATGAAATTACATGTGTCAAGACAAACATACAAAGCTGCTAGAGGTGAGCTATAAGTGCATTTTCAATAGGGTTTCCAGTCCTGAGAGGGATCAGAAAACTAACTGTACAGGCGTGTAATAATTATAAAACAGAAAACTAATGGTTGTTGCATGAATCATGTGGTGGTGTGGTATTTTTGTTCATTAGCATTATAAAGGAGATCATCATTTAATGAATCCGCTCATAAAATGTCAAATGAGAGATTGAAAGAAAATTTTGTGTTAATGTTTTTATTAATTAAACTCTAGTTCATTTAGAAGAATGGTAAGAAATATAAATATGAAATGATCCATCTGTTAAAATGACACCAAATGAAAGCACCAACAAAATTGTAAAATAAAACTTTACTTTTAATATGGTTAATGTAAACATATAGTCATATTATATATTTGCACATATATGCATTAAATTGTTGCTGATATATTGTAATCAATATATTTATACAGCTATTTTGAGTTTATAGACTTCTACATCCCAAGTATGTATCACACTTTATTAAACATGTGGTCATGAGGACACAGTGTTAACTGTGTTGCTTATTGCTTTTAATCACTGTTACTCACCCTGGTTTGTTATTTGCCTTTTCATCATTCTTCCTAACTAAAGCGTAGGCATCATTCATCTCCCCTGACCAGACATGGTTCAACTCATTAAGTTAGGTGTAGAAACTTTTGCCCATAAATGAGGCTGAGCAGACCACATTAAGCAGAAGTGCCAAAACTAATGACCCTTTCTTTGGTCATAGTCAACTGATGGTAAACCACTGAAGTGACTGACCAGGTAGGTAACTGGGTCAAACAGCTCAAGGGAAATGTTTACTAAGTCAGTGAAGCACTTTACTGGGCCAGTCAAGGACTCATTCCTTACCTCATCCTGGAATACTATATCTCAGTTTGAAAATGACTTTCACTTTCCAAGGCTCAGATACCACTGCTTCAAATTTCATCCATAGCAAGGTCTCATGTAATATACCATGTAATTTTTAAAATATATATTATAAAGATATATATGTGATATATAATTAAGAAAATTTGTCTTCCTGAATTTTTTTAGGAATGAAAAGACATTTCCACTCAAAAATCAACAGTGAAGTATATATTTAAATGTGAGTTAAAACCAACAAAAGACAGGAAATAGGGAGTTAATCTCTTACTCAATTCTGAGCTCACTCTATTGTGCCTAGGTAACAGGGGTCAGGAGAGGAATTCTAGGTTCAGAATTACATTCTTCTGTTTCCTATCACTTCTGAGACAATAAACTTCAAAAGAGATTACATTCACAAGAAATTACCTGTTGCCTCTAATGCATACAGGGTGGTAATCTATACAAAGTTCTGACATACTTCAAAAATATTTATTTTTATTTATTTATTTTGGATTTTGGGCCACACTTAGTGACGCTCAGGGGTTACTTCTGGCTATGTGCTCAGAAATTGCTCCTGGCTTGGGGGACCATGTGGGATGCTGGGGGATCGAATCCAGGTCCATCCTGGATTACCAGAGTGCAAAGTAATGCACTACCACTGTGCTATATCGCTCCAGCCCCAACATTTCTTTAAAAATTAGAAAAATGTCTGTTTATTTTGTATATCCTCTTTTTGACATGTCTATTTGCTGGCAACCTGAATTTTTCCCCTTTCATTTAAACAAAATAAATTTATTTTTTAAAAGATGCTAAGAATAACTAAAAGGTCCCATTTTATCAGACAAGGATTAACAATTTATTTATTGTTATTGTTGTTTTGGTTTTGTATGAAGGATGGTTTATGGATTACAACAATACTTGACAATAATTAGGGCCTGTTTCTTTGGTCACAGGCAAGCCCTTAACCTCTAACTAACTCTCCAGCTAGAGTAAGTTTCTACTTTAAAGTTTTTGAGTTCAAACTTCATTTTGTACTTGAGGAATAATTCCCATGCCAGGTATTACTGTTTCTTTCAGGTCATTTTTCAAAGATGAGATGCCTACCTATACTGTAAAAGAAACCACCTTTGGGTTTAGTCACAACTTTATTTTTTTTAATTTATTAAAAGAAAATGTATGACATAGTTGGCATAACTGATCATAGTACATTTGTTTCAGGATGACAAAACACAACTTTGTGTAGATAAGTCTCCCTTGCTAAGATAAATGGTACTAAGACACAAATCTGAAGTAAAAATGCACCTTGTGCTCTACTTATAAGTAAGCATAATTAACCTTTTAAGAGTTGAAATGCTAGTGATAAAGGTGAGGATTTGGAAAGGTTAACAATACTTAAGTACAATATATGGACTATAATAATCCAGAGATTTTGAAACTCTCCCCTGGTAGACTTCATACCCTTTGACTTGAGAGAGATCTTCCAATAGATAATTAGTTCTAGTTAGAAGTTAAAAGGATTGAAGGTAACTGTTAGTTATTTGCTAGTACAAATTATTCAGTGATATTTTATTTTTTAGCTTTATTTAAACACCATGATTACCAACATAATTGTAGTTGGGTTTCAGTCATATAAAGAACTCCCCTCTTCACCAGTGCAATATTCCCATCACCAATGTCCTAATTTTAGACATGCTTACATTTCTTCCAGAGAGGAAAGAAGGAGGGTAGGAAGGGAACAAGAGAAAAAGATAAGGAGAAATTAGGGATTAAAGGGAGAAAAGAAAGGAGAGAAGAATGGAAGGAAGAAAGGGAGGGAGGAGTGGAGGAAAGAAGGGAGGGAGGAAGATGGAAGGAAGGAGGGAGGGAAGGAGGGAAGAAGGGATGGGAGGAGGGATGAGAGGAGGAAAGGGAGGAGGAAAGGAGGAAGGAAAGGAGGAAGGGAAAGAGGAAGAAAGGAGGGAAGGAGGAAGGAAGGGAGGAGGAATGAGAAAAGAAAAAGAAGAAGGAAAGGAAGGAGGAAAGGAAAGAGTGAAAGAGGAAGGGAGGAAGGGAAGGGAGGAAGAAGGGAAGGGAGGGAGGAGGGGAAGGGAAGAATGATTAGGGAATAGGAAAGGAAAGAAGAAAGGGAGGGAGGGAGCAAGGGAGGAAGGAAGGAAGGAAAGAAGGAAGGAAGGAAGGAAGGAAGGAAGGAAGGAAGGAAGGAAGGAAGGAAGGAAGGAAGGAAGGAAGGAAGGAAGGAAGGGAAGAATGATTAGGGAATGGGAAAGGAAAGAAGAAAGGGAGGGAGTGAGGGAGGAAGGAAGGAAGGAAGGAAGGAAGGAAGGAAGGAAGGAAGGAAGGAAGGAAGGAAGGAAGGAAGGAAGGAAGGAAGGAAGGAAGGAAGGAAGGAAAGGAGGGAAGGAAGGAAGGAAGGAAGGAAGGAAGGAAGGAAGGAAGGAAGGAAGGGAAGGAGGGAATGAATGAAGAAAGGGAAGGGCAGGGAAAGAAAGGAGGGAGGGAAGAAAGGAAGGGAGGAAGGGAGAAAGGAAGGGAGGGAGGAAGGGGGAGGGAGAGAAAAAGTAAGAAAGGAAGGGAGGGAGGAAGAAAGGGAGGAGGAAGGGAAGGAAGGAAGAGGAGGGAGGGAAGGAAGGAGAGAGGGAAGAAAGGGAGGGAAGGAAGGAGGGAGGGAATGAAGAGAGGAAGTGAAGGAGGGAATGAGGGAAGGAAGAGAGGAAGTGAAGGAAGGAGGGAAGGAAGGGAGGAAGTGAAGGAGGGAGGGAGGGAAGCAAGAGAGTGTGGGAGGGAGGGAAGAAAAGAGGGAGGGATGGAAGGAGGGAGGAAGGGAGAAGGAAGGAGGAGGGAAGGAGGTGGGAAGGGAAGGAGGGGGAGGGAGGGCAGATGGAGGGATATGAGGGTGCAAGGAGGGAAGGAAAGAGGAAAGGGGAAGGAGGGGGGAAGAAGACAGAGAAGGAAGGAATGAAGGAGGAAAGGATGGAAGGAGGGAGGAAGGGAGGGAGATTGAGAACCCTTATTTTTCTCAGTAAAGTTCAAAATTGTTTTTTGCCTGCTACTTAACACTTCACAAGCCCTTGTCCCACATGCAATCACGCACTGTGAGTGTGTGTGTATACTTGAGTGTTGTCAGAGTTCATCCCCAAGTCTTCACTCATGCATGTTGTACCAATAATCTATATATTCAGGACACATTTTTATTTTTTCTTAATTTCTAACAGAAAAGAAACTCAAGCATTGAAGAGAATGTCATATATTAGTCCACCAAATAAGTAGCTCAGTATGCCTTCAGGGAATGATAAATGTTATCCAAAAAGAAAACAGGCCAGTGTGATAATTTAGTTGTTAAGGCCATGAATGCAACTAATCCTGGTTTTATTTCCAGCACCACTTACCATCTCCTTGAAGCTAACAGAAGTACAACTGTGGTACAAATTTAAAAAAAAAAGTAAAGAAAGAAAGACATAGTCTAAGTATAAAGTGTTAAATTTTATTTATTGCCAAATCCTTTGGTTTTGAGAAAAGCAGCAGAACAAATGCCGAAATATTTTTAAAATGTGTATTGTGAACAACTTTGTAACTATAGTGTTTAAATAAAAATCATTTTAATATAAAAAAAATTAATTTCCTTTTCTTACTCAAGCCTGATGTCCATGGCTCTCAACAACCTGGTTAATGAGGATGAGTTCTTCCACTTCAGGTGCAGCTTGGTTACTGCTTCTTGGGATTGGTGGGCATAAATGTCTGTGCCATGTACCAACTCTTAAAAGACTCGACCAGGCCTAACTGATGACAGCCATTTTCCTGGGAGACTCAGGAGGCCAAATAGAGGTGGAAACACTCTTTTCTTGAGGCTTCCTCCCTTACTCCCCACTTCACATAAGTTATCTATTCTTGGAAATTTAGGTGTTTTCCAGATTTTGACCTTTGTGTATAGACTACAGAAAACAAATAAGTGCAATATTTTTACAGAATAGATTGTTTGATCTGTTAGGATAGATGCAAATGGTAGTATTGCTGGATAAGGGAGTTCAATTACTAGTATTTTTAAAAATACTTCTTCACCTTACTGCCTACTGTCACCCTAACAGAATTTTATAGGCACATTAGTGACATCTCTTATATTCTTTCCTCCTAACACCTTTGGAGTGACATATCCAAAACCTTTCCCTACATACTTCTTTAGATGTTCATTTCTAGTTAAATATTATCCTCATTATATAAAGCATAAAATCATCTATTTATCTGAATAAGCTTTATAAACTTTTAGTTCTCTAATTCCAACATTTCTCTTTCCTGGCTCTCCCCTTCTTCAAATTCCCCTACCTTGAATCATTCATTTTGTTCATCCCTAAACTCTTCCTCTACTCTTTTCCCTATGCAGCTTAGAGCAAAGTATATCCTTGTAAATCAAATCAGATGAATGACTTAACAAATATCAAGGTTTGGAGAAACAGTACAGCAAATAAGTTCTTGACTTTCATGTGGCCACCTGGGTTTTATCCCAGAGACCAAATATGCACCTAGAAACCCTTCAGAATTATTACTAAGTATAGAGCCATGATCTTTAATTACAGTCTAGTAAGGCCCTAAACAAGCAATAAAATATTGTGATGATAACAATAAGCAGCATAGAGCTTCTGACCAGCATAATATGGCTGGCTCAAGCCACTCTTTAATGATGTCAGAGCTCCTCTAAACTCCCAGACAGAAATAATACTCCTTTGTGGCACAAATTTTAGAAATAGTTCCCCAAACAACTTCTAAAATCCTTCTTAGAAGATTATCAACTACTTTTACATTATCACAACCCTACCATAATTTTAGAAACATTACTTCTATGAGATATGTTGGGAGAGGAAGTCTTCTATCTGCTGTCTTGTACTTCTCCCAAATATAAAGAATGGGATTGGACATCTAACATTTCTTTTTACCAAGAGACAACACACTATGCCATTTCTATTACCTTATCTGGGAACATTCATACTACTACAGACTCAACTTTTGCTCTTTTGTTATGCTTTGTATATATGGGTCACGTGACTGGCTCTTCACTATACTTAATTCCCACATGGGGGAGAGTAGCATCTTGTACTGAGTAGAAGAGTATGGATGCAGGCCAATTGCCTTCCACTTGCAAGGCAAATACTGACAATGCAAGTTTCCCTGGAGGGAGCCCAAGTCAATTTATTAACTTGTCTTAGACTCTTTTCTCTTTCAACTTTCAGCCAATTAGTTCTCTGCCTGCCTGCATAATCAATCAACTTCCTAGTCTTCCTCTCTTCATTGAGAATGTTATTAGAAGGCTTTCAATTTTCTCCATTTACTCCCTACTACTATCCTGGGACCACCCAGATAAGAACTTATGTTTTCCTTAACTCCTAAACTAATATGCCTAAGGAATCACTAATTATACCACACCACAAGAATTATTTAACACATTAGTCTTTCATACTGTACGTCTGGTGGGGGCCATACTATAATTTATGAGTTATAGAAAATGCTTAAAAAGTATTTGCTGAATTAATGAGAATATGTTCTGTGGAACAGCTAAGTAAGAATTAAAATCACTTGGACAGTGTGTATAAATCAAAATGCATAGAGCTACTGAATAAGCATCTTCAAGGGTAAATTCATGAAACTGCATGTTTCACAAAGTGTGAATATTGAGCTCCATGTTCTAATCTTTCCAACTGAGAATATTTCAATCTCCAGAACCTACTTGAGATGTACTTCTTTTCTTTAGTGGTTCTCCCAACGCCCCCTACTATGAAAGAAAAGTGAGAAATTTTAGTCACAGTTAGTTGTTGTTCCTCTATGTTAAGCAGAATTTTATGCTAGACAGATAGAATTCCCTGTATGTTGGGGATATTCTCTTGGACATTTTGGCATAAGCTATGATAACCAAAGTAAGTATAAATCATAAGTAAGTAGTATATGCCAAAGTAAAAATTAAACAGGACAAGAAGAGGAAGAAGTGAAAAGGACTTTAATTTTAATTATTACAGAAGATCACAGTAAGAAATGGCCATTGAGTAAAAATGTTAATGAAATAAATGAAAACTCATCTCTATTCTCTTACACATTCATGATATCTAAACTAGAAACATCTAAGAAAATAAAAGTAAGTAGATTTCAAAGCAGAAGTATTTATTGCAAATTTTAGAAACAGGCCAAAGACAAAAGAGAGCAATTAATGCTCAGAAAAAGTAGAATCCCAAAGTTTAGTAAAGGTCACATCACATATTTTACAGCCCACTCTACAACATTTGTCTTTTTTTTTATATTAAATAGAGTGTCATTGGAGATTTCTGGGCAAAATAGTGACAAGGTCTGTTTTACTTTTTAACAGTTTCACTAACAGTACTCTATTGAATTTAGATTAAAGTGGTAACAGGAATTTCTATTAGCAAGTTACTGTACTTGATGCAAGAGAAAAGGAAGGATCAGAAATGGCAAACTAAGGAAAGAGGTTGAAAATTGGTCAAGTTCTAAGTCTATTTTCATAACACCAGCAGGATCTGCTTCAATATCAGGGACCTTGTAAGAAAGAGGACATCTCAGGAAAACTCAAAAGAGTTGAGAGTTGAAGAGATGTTATTGTCATTTATAAGAGAAGTCAGGGAACTGGGCAGATTGAGATGTATCAGAAGCTCAGTTTTAGATTTTTCAAATTAAAGCACCCAAGGAGGCTCAAATTAATCTCACTTCTACCACGTGTGTATTGCAGATATTTTTTCCTGGATTTGATTCTTTCAGCCTTCTCAATATCAAATGTCCAGGATTTCAGTAATTATAAATGGTTGTGATACTTCTTTTTGAAACATAAGATACTATAATGTGAATCTTGTTGCTGTGTCAATGCAGTGGTTTCAGGACTAGGCCATTCAATCCAAGAAGGACATTTGTTTTGGTCTTTGGAAAGCCAGGTTACAGGAAATATATAAGAGACCATGCCCTTCAAGGCTGGGGGGCCAGGGGGATACAGGCTGGGTTATTTGAAGCCCTTTCTGGAAATCTTCAGTTTGCTAAACTTTTGGAAAGTTAAACACCCACCCATTAAAATCATAACCTAAGGGGACATGAAGTAACAACTGACCATATACACCCACTTCTTTCTCGAGAAGTAT